>NC_079164.1:74453162-74575662 GCF_947568905.1 Ostrea edulis | reverse complement strand
TGGTTCTCTATAAAATAATTTCATTCTGGATGTGGTGTGTGTGTGGGGGGGTGGGTGGGGTGGGGGTTATGCTAGTTCTCCACACGTCAGGTGCCTGTAGTTCAGACCTTGTTTTGGGTTATTTCATCCGTCCAGTTGATGAAAATCACCGTCGTATTACTAGATTAGATATTTTCAATTGTGAATGAGTACTCGCACATATGGGTTGAAAACGACGACGGTGTGCTTGTTTTGCTGCTTTATATACAAAGAACTCGCCTACAATCAGGACAAGTTATGCAATGCGTAAAGAAAATTTTATTTTGTTATTCTCGTCACTATACGGGTAGCAATGACTCAACCAGTTAAGCGATCATTATATACGTACACTTAAAAACAAATCCATTAAAATTTCACTGATGCTGTAAAGCTTTTTTCTAACAAAGACATGTTAGGTTGAGGCCAACCCAGAGTTTCCTGTTGATGAAGGTATTTTATTGACATTTTGCCAATTGCTGCTACAGTCCCTGAAATGTTCTACTCTTTCACTTTAACGGTGAACACACGTAGAGAGTGAACTGTGTATGAACGCATAACGCATTATTTGGTGAACGAACGCGAACAGTGAACGCAAGATGAACGATTTATTACCGCGGGGATCCGGGTTAGAATAGGTCTTCAGTACCATTTGTGCTCAAAGGCCATAAGCGCCGAGCAAAGGCCTAGATTTTGCATCTCTTCACCGGCAAAGAGGTTTACAATGATCCCGCGGGGATCCGGGTAAAAATAGATCCTCAGTACCCCTTGCTTGTCGTAAGAGGCGAATAAATGGGACCTCCAAGACACGTAGAGGTGAATATGAAAATCTAATATGCCTTATTGAATCTCAGCCAATCGGAAAGTCGGGATTATTTGATGATATGATGATTACAAAGTATTATTTTTCTGCTAAGTCGGTCTTTCACTTTCAGTTCTATAAATACCACTTATCAAGAGTATGCAGAATATGACACATTCTAGCTATGTAACTAAAACATGTTCGTTCGATGGTTCACTATCTTGTCAACAATTTCGGGTATTGTATGTAAAACGTACATTGAGATAGGTTTTTAAATCGTTTGTTGCAGATCGTGAGACAATTTTCGGAAAAGAGAAGAAGTTTACAGTTTGATTGAATAAAAAAAAATGAATATTTGGTAAATGAAAGAAGTACATGTATGAAAATTCGAGACACCCCCACTCCAGCACAGTTTAAAATGTCTTCAAGCAGAATTTGGTAACACGATATCTTTATTTATTCTATATTCCGGACGTAATTTTGGGATATTTTTTCGACGTGGATTTAAACTAGGTATATCTCGAAATTGGATACCCTATCTCGCAGAATTTGGCAGACCCAGTCTAAATCAAGATAACTTTCAACGGTAACTTACTCTAATAGGATTAATTATTTCCCCTGCAATTGTGTACTTTCAAATGTATTTTTAAACGATGCAAAAAAAAAAAAAAATGACAATGTGCCTGCTAGGTACACTTTTACAAAACAACGCGATCAGAAAAATTACACATCAAAATATTCATAAAATCTCGTTTCATTATGCAAGATTTAGATTACGCACAAATAAATTGTGATAAATCATATTTTATCCATTGTCGTTTTTTTCTGGCTAAACACGAGGATTGTTGAGATGACTAATGTCACTTCTGACGTTCAGTTGACGATAACAAACAAATGCTACTTTAGTCAAACACTCACCCGCCTCTGCACTATCAGACTATTCGTTTAAAACAATCCATTTTATCCACACCTTTCTGACAATTTGGACAATTTAATTTGTATATTTTACGCATACATACACTCTCAAACAACGATAAATGTATTGCTATATTACCGTTGATGATTTAAATTATGCATTCCAGCACATTGATACTAACATTTCTTTTTCTGGACAAAATTTTGATGTGAATAACACCTTTTCTTCTATACAATGCTTACGATATACATGTATACAGGACTTGCGGTCTTTAAAATTGTTTACTTCAGTGTACGCATGAATAGATTGCATGGCCATGATGTGCTCGACACCGACTTTCTTTATAATGAATAAATAAAGATGAATTAAAAATGTCAGATGTACACCGACAACATTATCGCCTCTTTTGACAGGTAGAAATAGCCCCTGGCTAGCAACACGATACCAACAGACCATTATGCTATCCCATATAAATGTATTTTCGCTTTATTTCTTTTGTGATATTATTATATTTTCATATTAATTTACAAATATGCAGTACGTGTAAATGAAATAGTTCGGGTTTTTGGTTGTTTTTTTTCTTTTTCATTATTTATTAAAATGTCGCTCAAATGAAACAGGACAACATAAGCATACAGTTTATATACATATATTTTTTTCATAATGCAGCGCACGGATACCTGTCATAAAATGGAAGACCTACCTGTATGAAAATAATACCGATAAACCCCTCGCCTTCTTCACAATTCTGAAGTACGTTTAGCTTGGCCTTGTATTCTTAAAGAAGCCTGGTTTTGGCGAGTCACGTGACTTCAGATGTCATCTCGTTTACAGACAAGAATAGGCGGGAATTGTTTGTTTCCACTATTTATTTCCAAAATTTATACTACCTCTATTACGTCACACATAGGTACAGATACACTGTATAAGGTCTTTGAGTGTAAAACATCTAAAGCGTGTTATTTTGAACATAAACACCAAACGAGGATGCTATTTACTTTGTCAAAATCAGGTTTCTGTTTTAAAGTTAATAAAGGCATTGGCCTAGTGTGGTGTTGACATACGCTATAAAATAAACTTTGCAAGTGGAGATCTTGTCACAGTAATGTCTAGGCAACGAATGGGGATCTAGAATCATTTCTGCTTGGACCAAAGCTTTGTTTAAAAACCATCTCCACAATGAAATAACCCAAACACCTGTCAATAATGAAAGCATGTCTCTCAAATTAGCTATACATGGTGAGACATCCCCAAGTGCTTAACTGTTACAAAAGTTGTAAACGTAATTATATGTACTATGTGTATATTACTGAGGTAGGGGTGGGTGGAGTGGGGGTCTTGGGGGCCGAAGCGTTTGTTGATCAGAGATTGATCACTGTTCATTATTTTGACCTTTTATGGAAAAAAATTGGTGTCGGGACAACCCAGCAAAGCTAGACATTTCTGCAACTTCGAAGTGTATTCGGAAGCCTTGTGGACGAGATAATACACATGTATTAATAAGCATTGATAACAACGCCAGTTTTTCCATGTTCCAATGCTACAATGCTAGAGGAAATGGTCTTCCGTAGTTGGCAGCCGACCTTTCATGCACTGCAACAGTTTTGTTGACAACAGATTGTAGGTTTTAACCAAACCTTAGTGCCATAAATATTTAGAGTAGGACAGGGGGCAACAACTTTCCTGTTCTAGAAAGCGATGACCAATAACCAAGCAATATCCTATCTTAGAACTAGGGCAAAACAAGGAAGTTAAAATGGTGAAACGCTCTAGCATGACCTCAACTTATTCTGAGAACCATCTATATCAAAAATTGATGACCGAAACAGTTATAACTTATCAGACATTCCAGCGTTACCTAGCATGTTAAATTCTGTATTGTTTTCTTAAAAAGAAAATACGTAGCTTATCTAGATATATAAAGTATTTACGACATAACATGTCTGGGTCGCCTATGAATTCACTATAAATGAACATCATATTTTGAGCAATTCTGCAACATATATGTTTTAAATAAACTTCAGTAACAGATTAGTATTTAGTTGGTTTATCAGCCTATCGTGCTTTATTACTGTTCTCTTAAACAAACATGTTCCATTTTCTAACATGTTGTCTGCACTATTATCGTATACTAAACTCGATCTTTGTTCGATCACGGTAAACTGGATACATATATGGATTTGTCATATGCATGTTAGAAACGCGGACCGATGTCTTCCCTATCCAATGTTGCAAGGACGCAAAATCGACATCGCATATTCCATTGGTTTATATATACCCCACCTTATATTCATTCCTTATATTCATATTTGTGAACCAGCTTTGATATATATATTTTTAAATACGGAAGGAGTTTTGTTTCATATTAAAAGATCACCTGTGAGTCACTGTGCTTTTATCAAGAAGAATGTTCATTTACATGTACATGTATATCGAAGACATAAATTTTATTTTTGAAAGCGCGTTTTAAATATGAAATTGATTTCTTATATATACATTCAACTTTAAATTCTGTTGGAATTCAGAAGAGGCTCATGGGCCTTATTGGTCACCTGAGTATTAGTTGAAAGTATTACTAGCCTATGAAATCTGGGTTAATTTCCCCATTCTGCATACCTAAACTAAAGTCTAACATTTAGCAGCAGTATAAAACGAAATGTGTTCTTTTAAGGTAAACGCTCCTGAAAGTGTCTATACTGATGAACGATTTTACAAGTATAATACATGCTATATTAACACTATGTGACTATTTTGACCCCTCCCGCTAAAATAAGAACCTAGGTTTGCGAACTTCACGAGTTTGATACATTCTTTTCTGCTTTTCCTAAATATGTATTTTTATACAGTATCAGCAAAATGAAAGAAGTCTTTCAAATGATAAAGACAATTATCACTATGATAATTTTGACCCCACTTTGGAACCAAAACCCCTATCCCTGATATCGAGAAAGAACTTGACCCACAATATGCCATTTTTGGCCTATCAATTTTGGTAAAGGACTACCTGTTCCTTCTAAATATCAATTTACATTCAATTAAGTATGAATGACATAAAAGTGGGCGTTATTTTAAAATGTTAACACAGAAACACTAGATGTCAAATTTGGTCCCGCCTAGGAGTCAAAACTTCTACCATGGGGACCAAAAAATTAACAATTTTGGTAGAGGCCTTCCTACTCTACATGACTAAGTTTTTTTCTTACAGAAACGGTTGTAGAGAAGAATTTTGAAAATTAACATTTTAAAGACAGACTTTACGCTGTCCCTAAGGCCCCAGCGGTGTATGGGGTCCTGCAATTTACGATTTATGCCCCCTTGTCCTAAAGATACTTCCTACCAAATTATAAAAGAAGTAGAATGGTAGTTATCAAGAAGATAAACATGTTAAAGTTTTAACGAACGACGCACAACGCTGGACGCAGACCAATTGCAATAGGTCATCTGACCTAAACGTCATTGATCTCAGGGTTACGTTTAAGATCGTAGCGGCTATCCTAGCTGCTATTGAACGCACTGCATGAATTAACGCTTGTTATCCCTACATAGGCTAAGGCTAGTCTAGATGTTCATTCAATTTTTATAGCACTATCTAGCTCTACATAGCCGCTGTGATCTTAAACACAGTCCAGGACCGGATTAGAGGGGAGATTTACTGGTCCTTGGGATACCTCTCCTCTGATACCAAGGCTCTATGACACGACGATAATCGGATAAAGAGCCTTTACTGCAATGACCGTAAACGCCATATATAGGTCAAAATTTGTAGCTGGTGATGTGTATCCATAAACGAATATTCCTTGAATGTGACGCAAGACAACACACAAACAAACTAATCGTTTGGCGTTTAGATTAGAAGTTTTTAATTGGAATACCAAAACAATGTATATAAACCTCCAGGAAACAAACAAACCGCCTATCCAACGTGCTGTGGTATAATATGCAATATGCTTCAAACAGATCAGATAGACGCGATTTATTGTACTTCAGATCATATCTTATTAGGTCACTAAACTCAAAAGACCTATTGCAATTGGTTGTCGTCCGTTACCAATTGAACATTTTTAACTTCCTCTTGATAACCACTATTCCAATTCTTTTCAAATTTGGTATGAATCATCTTTGGGACAAGGGGGACATATATTGTAGATTTCAGGACTCCTGCACCCCAGGGGCTCTAGGGTGGGGCAAAAATAGCTGCAGAACTGTAGCTCTCTGAAAAAATATTTTGACGGAACAGAGAGCTACAGTTCCATCCCTAATAAAAACCTTCGATTTACGGCGCACAAAAAGCTGCGCACGGTTGAGACTTGATATCGTTGTAGTCTTGTGTTGCTGTCTCATAAATTTAATATTAAAAATATTCTTAACATATTTTCCTACTATAGTTGTGTCCAAACATACCTTCAAATATTCATTAAAGCCCCATACGACCCGAAAACTCCCAGCTTCAAATAATTTCGTTTGTTGACAGTTCTGCAGCTAGGGCAAAAACTGCCCAAAATTGACCAATTTTCAAAAATCTTCTTCTCTAGAACCGCACGTGTAAGAAAAACTAAATGCATAGTGATGTAGAGCAAGAAGGCCTCTACCAAAATTGTAAATTTGATGATCCCGGGGGTAGGGGTTTTGGTATTAGGGTGGGGCCAAAATGGTCAGTTATTAAATGTTTGAACAATGATTTTTAAAACTTTTTATTCATTACTACCGTTCCAATTCCTTTCAAATTTGGTATGAAGGATCTTTGGAACACGGGGGACATGAATTGTAAATTTCAGGATTCCTGCATAGTGATGTAGAGCAGAAAGGCCTCTACCAAAATTGTAAATTTCATGATCCTCGGGTTAGGGGTTTTGATTGATTGATTGTATATTGTTTAACGTTCCTCTCGAGAATTTTCCTTTCATGTGGAGACGTCACCGTTGCCGGTGAAGGGCTGCAAAATTTAGACCTTGTCCTCGGCGCTTATGGCCATTGTGCAGAGAGGGATCTTTATCGGGTCACACCTGCTGTGACACGGGACTTCGGTTTTTGCGATCTCATCTGAAGGACCGACCCATTTAGTCGCCTACGACAAGCAAAGGGTACTTGAGGACCTAATCTAACCCGGATCCCCACGGGACCAAACTTAGTATATAGTGTTAAATGTGTAAAACATTTACATTAACATCTTCTTTAGTGTTGTTGATACTAAATTGAAACTAAATGGATATATAGAAGGAGTGGGTGATATCAAAAGTTTAATGTCTGACAAAAAACTAAATTCACATAGTTTTCAACAAGACACTCCCCCAACCTTTAAAAACTAAATATGATGAATGTTGAAACTAATCGATTAACAAGCAAAAACATACATGTACGTATATAAATAACACTCTGTATAATGTATATATATCTTTCTACTGTTCATTCACAAATGAAATATCAAATATCCATTAAGATGTAATATTACATGTATCATGTGGTTTTTAACAATCGCTGGTCTTTTGTCTTTTTCCACTAAAAATTGATGTCGGATGACAGAAACTTACGGGAGATTTTATCCCCCCCCCCTTCCCCTTACTATTTGAATTTAGATTTTTATCCGACATCGACCTTTTGATCTCGGCCCTCAGGTAATACCACAATTGTAAATTGCATGATCCTAGGGGTAAGGGTTTTGGTTTCAGGGTGATGTCAAAATTATATTAATGATTTGAAGGACTTGTTTAAGTTTCCTGATACTGTATAAAATCTAAATGTATACTTAGAAAAAGCAGAAAAGGATGTACAAAAAATGGTGAATTTCACAACCCAGGGTTTTGACTCTAGGATGGATTCAGATTAGTCATATCTTTTAATGTTAATACACATTGTATTATGTAAAGCCTTTTATCAGTGTATGCACTTTTGAGGGCATTGAAGTTTTAAGAACACATCTTGTTTTATACTGTTGCTGAACATTAGAATTTAGCTTAGATATTCAGAACAGGAATTTGTTTTCTAAATTTCATAGCCCTTGAGAGTGGTGATGCTTTTCACTAGTACTCAGGTGACCGATAAGGCTTGTGGGCTTCTTGTTCTTTTATCTCAAAACTTCCCCTGGGGAATCTTCCCAAACTCAAGGGTTTGTGATCCGCTCCTTATGTGGAGAGAGCATACAGGTCAGAAACCTTTGCCCTGGGAAGATATCTACAGGTGGCAATTAGTATTCTAAAAATCCTTAATCAAAACAATGTTAAATCGGCGACACTAGCTGCAATAATGTAGCCCTCTCCGATTATTATTATTTTTTTTTTGGAGAGCCTATCCCGAAAACGTCAGAATAAAAAAAAATGGGATAGGGCTATATTATTGCAGCTACGGTGACACTGACTGGGATGGCTATCTTTCATTATTTACAAACACTAGAAATGGGAAGTGCAAGAAAAAAGCGTTTCCTGGCAACGGTATCTGACCAAAACTCGATCCTCTTCTTTATCATAGGGAGCCATAGATACCGCGGTATTCGTCTACTCACTCCTAATTGGTCGTGGTGTGTACTATACTGGAATGTCAAGGGGGTTTGGAATTCATTATCCTGATCATTATCGTCTACAACGTGACTTAGGAACTCCTAAGCACTTGGACATGTTCACATTGCTCGTGCCTTTTTTCAATTTTTGCCAACTTTCTCAATGTCACGTGATTAACAAGGAAAGCGGGGTATTGGTAGGCAGAATCATAGAACCGTGGCATTAGGGATTGAAAGATAGATAAATGGACCTAGGGTATACGAATTTACAGGAAATTTTCCTTAAAAGAAAGGCCTAGGGGTGGCGGGTTATAAGGAGACGTGTGTCTATGGTCTAAAGGCCCACAACTCCAAAAGCGTATTAGTCATAGTGTTATCAGGGACCTATATACTAAGTGTAGTTATTATATAGGTCCCTGGTGTTATAAATCCGAAAAGTGGTAAGACGCATTATAGTCTCAAGAACTATATCCGTTCCAAAAAATATCTCAATAGCTTGGCTTGTTTAGGCTGTTTTTATTGCTTTGTATTTCAAAATGAAACCTACACCCCGGACGAAAAAGACAGGACAACGGAACAATTTTTTTCTCCATCTGATGCAATATTTGTCAATATCCCAATGCCAAATATTTGAACTTTGTTTTGTCCCATTGCATCAAAAACATCATCTAAACGGGTTTGTATTGGAGTTACAACCTTTACAATTTTCTATAATCAAAGGCAAATCTATATTCATTGTTTGTTTGTTTTTTAACTATCTTTAGACGCATTCAGGAGTTGCATATACTTTGGTTTATTTAGTCGCTGCCAGATGTTTTTGTTTATTAACAATTGACTCCAGTCACACTGTTTTGTGTTTCTTTGTTCACGGAATGTTTACAAGAGCTTACGGTTGAGCATCTATTAGTTTTGAAATCCTTGCTCAACCTGTATTTAACAGCGTATCAAATTCTTGTAAATACAACGTTCAAGTTCTCCAATCTATAGAGTTATCACAGGCACTCGACGTTTTAAATATATAATTTTAAAAACAAGGTCTTCCTGTAAACAAAATATTCACATAGTTTGTTTATAGGGAAACTTTGTTTTATTATATACTGTATATTTAAAACGTTGAGTGCCTGTTGCAAGTTGTACATAGTGTTTAATGTATAAAAAAAAAAAAAAAAATCCCATGGATGACATAATTCTTCAATGACATACAAATGTTGATTCAGGTTCACCCCCCCCCCCCCGCCTCTATTTTGATTTGGAATGTGATTTTCCCTTGAGTGGACATGCAGTTCCCCCAGCGTCGGTGATAAATAAAATTTCCGAAGTTGTCATTTTAGTTTTATGGGTTTGTATTTTATTCAGCTTTTTAGTTTCGGAATTAATGGTCAACAGTTGATCCTGTGTCTAAGAAGGAATTGAACTGTGAATTGTACAAAAACTGGAATAGAACATTTTTCTTTGACAGTTTTTTAAAAGCGTCAGTAGATTCTCTTTGTATCCTGCCTCCAAAATTTTATTTAATCAAAATTAGAATTTTCTTTTGTTCAAAACTTGTTTTTGTTAATTATCAAACTATCGTACACCTGACCTGCAGGGAATTATTTTCAAGAAACAGGTGCAAAATTATATTGTAGTCTTTTCCAAGATTCGATAAATTTTGAATTATATGCGATAATTCCTTATGTATGCTCAATAAATCTTGATGTACACGTATATTAAACGAATCTTGATTTATGTTTAATATATTTTTATGTATATTTCAATAATGTTCGATGTAAATTCAATATATCTTGTTATTTTTATTATCGAATATACATTTGTAGGCCTACATTGTACATCGAAACTTATTGAATATGCATCAAGATTTATAGCATATAGATGAATATAAATAAGATTTATCGAATATAGATCACGACTTTTCGAACATGCATCAAAATTTTGGCATATGAATGAGAAAATGTTCGAATATAAATCAAGATTTTGGCATGTAGATAACAAGATTTTCGAATATACATCAATATTTTACCATATAGATAACAAGAATATCGAAGATACATCAGCATTTATCGAATATACATCAAGATTTATCGAATATGCATAAATATTAATCAATAAATATCCAGATTTGTCAAACATACATCAAGATTTATCAAATATACATCAAGTTTAATTGAATAAATATCCAGATTTGTTGAACATACATCAAGATTTATTGAATATAAAACAAGAATTAGTTAAAATAATTCAAAATTTATCAAACATAAATCAAAATTTTCGGATATAGATAACAAAATAAATCAAGATTTTTGCATATAAATAAAAAGATAATCGAATATTAATCTTGATAACAAGATTATCGAATAAAAATCAAGATTTTTGCATATAAATTAAGATTCGTATAATATTGTAACGTTTTACACGCCATACCGGAGCTACTATGCGGATGTGCAATGAAGAAACGATATTCTGTATACATCATCGAGCTATCAATCATGTAACTAATTTATCCCCTGACCTTGTAACTGACCCCGGACCCATGTTTGGTAAAAAAAAAAAATTGCATCCACTAATAAAAAGATTTAATTTATAACATGTGAATTACTCAACGTTATGGAAATTGTGATTTTATTTAAAACAAATCGTGACATAAACTGTACACCTTCCTAAAGATCAAAGAAAAAACGACCGGTCGTGGGATAAAATGTGCACTTGAATCATAATTTTGTGAATTCGCTCGCTTTGTCTATTTTATCTTCTATATTTTTATTTCTATTACATGTCTCCAATGTGGATGAGTGATTTGGTTGAGAATTTTCTGCCCCAAACCACAATTCGTCTTAGTTGCATTCCATTGGTGTTGTTGTTGTTGTTTTTTGGGGTTTTTTTGTTTGTTTTTTAGATTTTGTGTTAAGTACTATATATGTGTTTTAATATCCTCCTTCAAGCCATTCATTGCAACCAAAATTAATACTTTCTTGGTACATTTTTTTATTGACACAAGTTGATCTTGTCCAAAGGGTTATGTTGCTTTAAAATTGTTTCATCTGTAACAATGAGAGATCTATTTAAAAATGTCTAGAACTAATTTTTTGTGAATAAATTTGTTATATAGTTGAAGGGTTGGAATTTTTTCCAAAGAACCATACCATACTTCAATATGTCCTTCTAAATGAAAGGTGACGATAACGAAATATTCATATCTAGTGATCAGTCATCCTAAAAAATTACGTTGTTAAACATCACTCTGATTTCACGCGCAAGTATTCTGGAGTTGAAATAAAAAATATGTTAGAGTTCCTCATCGACAATATCTTCGTAGTATTTGGTAAACAGGTCTTCCAATAGTCTGTCGAAATTCCCATGGGCACGAATTGTGCTCCTTTGTTAGCTGATCTGTTTTTATATTCATATGAAGCAGACTTTATTAAGAAACTTCTACGTGAGAAGAAAAAATCTCTTGCTGTGGCTTTCAATTCGACATTTAGATATATCGACGACGTTTTATCTATTGACAATAATAACTTTCATTTATATGTCGACTCGATATGGCCCTGCGAGCTCGAAATAAAAGACACCACAGAGTCGTCCACTTCTGCTTCATACTTAGATATTTTATTGAAAGTAGATATCAACGGCAAACTTACAACTCAACTTTATGACAAATGGGATGATTTCAGCTTCTCCAACCTCAACTTTCCATATTTATGTAGCAATATCTCATTATCACCTGCATATGATATTTATATCTCTCAACTGATTTGATACGCAAGAGCTTGTCCTGCGTGTGATCAGTTTTTAAATCGAGGCAGGCTACTGACAAACAAGTTGATGTTACCGGGATTTCAGCAGTCTCGTTTAAAGTCAGCATTTCGCAAATTATGTGGTCGTATAATGCTCTAGTTTGCCAATACAACCTATCCTTGGGTCAAATGCTGTCTGACGTGTTTCATACCAATTGTTAGGCCGTTCTTGGCACACTGATTTTGACTACGGATTACTTCGTTTGCCTGATCAAGATATGGGGCTCACGGTGGGTGTGACCGGTCAACAGAGGATTATTACTCCTCCTAGGCACCTGACCCACCTCTGGTATGTCTAAGGGTCTGTGTTTTCCCAATTCTTCATTTTGTGTTCCTTATAGGAGTTATGAGATTGATCACTGTTCGTTATCTTCACCTTTCATTTAAATGACCTAGTATGCAATAACCTCCATTATAACGATGGCTCATTCCCCCTTAAAACTTTGTATTCTTTTTTATGCTGATGGCACTGCTTTAATTAATGTCCGAAACTGCGTTTGATTTACAACTTTGCCGAATATTGCAATTTATGGAAAGTCACTGTGAAGATAATCAAAACAAAGGTATTTTAAAATATTTTCAAAAGGTCCTATGGCAAAAACATAAGTTTTTGTACAATGGTATCACTATTGAAAATGTGAAAGGGTTTTTGTTATTTGGGTATATTCCTGTCAAAAGTGGAAAGTTGAATAATACAAAGAAACATTTAACAAAACAAGTATCGAAAGCTTGTTGTGATGTATTACGTAAGATTTGTTATTTCAATTTACCAATTAATCGTCAGCTAGACTTGTTTGATGAAGCCATCAACCCAATTTTACTTCTTTTTTTCATGTGAAATTGGAGCTATGGGAGTCTGGAAATTTATTGAAAAAGTACACCTTAAATGTTTTTAATGTATCCCGAATCTGAAGTCAAATACCCCGAATTGTATGGTGTATGGAGAAAGTTGTAGATATCCATTGTCAATTAATGTTAAAATGGGTTATATATATTGGGCCAAACTGATAACAGCCCATGAGGTTAAACTTATAAATGTATGCTATTGCTATTTTACAAGTGTTTTATGAATGGGTGGTCATACATAAAATATATAGGCACAAGATATACCTGATACTTGTGGATTGTCATGTATATGGATAAATCAAACATTCCATAACCTACTGTTAGAAAGGCGCTAAAAACCAATCTGTACAATAATTGAATAGTGTTATTAATGACACACATAAATGTAATAATTATAGAATTTTCGAAACAAATTTTGATCTAGAAAATTATCTGTTGGACTTGTCTAGAGATTCAAGAACACTTTAACTCAACTGCGAACATGTAACCATCGTCTTCCTATAGAAACTCGTACATGGAATAAGATTGAAAGACAAAAAATATATATCTTAACAAACGATTTTGTAAAACCCCAACATTATTGAGTTTAATGAGTTAATGAATACAAACAATGTGGTATTAATAAAATATTTGGCAAAGTTTGTTAAGAATTTTTTTTAGTGCTGCCAGCTCTTTCTGAACTAATGTACTTCCAACTAACTATAATTATATTTATTCATTTTTCAATACATACCTGTATATTTTGTTACCCTTACCTGTAAACTTAGTTTATATATGTATATAACTGTTTGTACCACATGTACCAGTGATCTAGTTTTGAATGAATAAATAATTGAATTGATTGATTGAGGCAAGGTAGGGGAAGTCTTGGACAATAATTTCCCGCCCCCAGTTTTCAGCTGATGGGGTACTTTCTCGTACCCAAGGATGGGGTCACTTTTCAGATCCTTGTAATAATTGATTGAATATTGTTTAACGTCCCACTCGAGAATATTTCACTCATATGGAGACGTCACTACTGCCGGTGAAGGGCTGCAAAATTTAGGCCTATGCTCGGCACTTATGGCCATTGAGCAGCGAGGGATCTTTATCGTTCCACACCTGCTGTGACGCAGGACCTCGGTTTTTGCGGTCTCATCCGAAAGACCGCCCCATTTAGTCGCCTCTTACAACAAGCAAGGGGGTACTGAGGACCTAATCTAACCCGGATACCCACGGGATCAGTAATTATTGAATATGGAATAATCGAATGAAACAACAACAAAAAAAAGATAGATAAATTTTAAACAAACCCATGAAACCCTTTTAAAAAGGGAATCAGGTCGACCTATGAGGACAATAGCGCTCACTTAAATCATAGATGGTCTTAAGTCTACATCTTATATGGTCATAATGTAGGATGATTACTTAATATTTGAAGATAGTCCGCGAAAAGAGCATTAGGGCAAGATATGGGACCTCTTAGACTGTTATTTCCCGCCTTCAGTTTGGGGTTGTAGCTGGGGCGTCCCGAGGGTGGGATCAGTTTTAAGATAAGTACAATTATTGGATATTGGGAAATCGAATTAAACAAAAATGATCAAATGATAGAAAATAATGCAGACTATCATATAGGACCCTTAAAAGGGGTCAGGGAAGCTATGGGGCAATATCTGGAATTTCATAATCTTACATCTCATAGGGACATGATAAAGGTTAATACCAAATTAACCTTTGAAGAGCCCACTAAACGAGTATCGAGACATGGAAGGGAACCCCTTGGGCTATCATTTTCTGCCCTCACTTTGAAGCTGTGGGGGGTATCACCTAGGGTCTCTATCTTTTCATATCTTTATGATTATTCAATATGGCATGATCGATTAGTTCTAAACTGATCACGAGATAGATAATAATGTACACTACCGCATAAAAACCTTTAAAGGAGACAGATATACTGTACCTACCCACCTGACCATTTGTAAAGTTTTATGGAGTGTGTACATTGGTATCTATCACTTGATGAATTCAATTTCATTCGATCACGCCATATAGTTAATAAAGGGGTGATCACACCCTCTCAGAGACCTCAGATAGTACCCCTACAGCCCCCCCCCCCCCCCCGAGGGTGGAAAATGATAGTCCAAGGGGCCTCCTACCTTGACTCGAAACTCTTTTAGTGGACTCTTCAAAGATAATGACTTTATAAGATGTAAAATTAGGAGCTTTCATGTGAGCACAGTTGCCCACCTAGGCTCACCTGATCCTTTTCAAGGTTTTGTATGCTGTCTACATTGGTATCTGTTGTGGGTCAGAATAAACCCTAAATAAACTCAGCAAAAATCAGTTACAACACATTCAAAGATTTAACAATTTATTTACAATTATTGAAAGAAAAATATATTAAAGAATAAAATACTACTTACAATAGGTACAAAGTTCACAAAAGCAACGTCCGATGTTAGTTTAACGCCCAACTGAATTCCCATACGAGAATAAGAACTGTCACAAGTCGGCTTGTAAGTCCAACCAATCCCTAGATGTACAATGTAATTCCGTATGCTTATAGAACGCTTAATGAGTCCGAGCGAATGCTTAATACCACCAAATTTACAGTCTTATTTATACTAAAAGGAAGCTTCCAGGTGCATCGTTTTAACGACTCGAATAAACAGGGTTACAAAACCTTTACATTGTTCTAAAAATAAAACGTCTCGAATCTTGCATTGTCTAAATCACCAGTGTCAATCAAGTGCAATTTATTACACAACATATCTATCTCTTGATCAACTCAGTTTCATTCGATTACCCTATATCTAATGGTTATAGAGATCTGGAAAATGACCCCACCCTCGGGAGGCCCTCCTACAGCCTGAGGGCGGTAAACGATAGGCCAAGGGATCCCTTAATTAAACTTGCCTGCATACTAGTTTTTGTGGACCTTTTGAAAGATTAAGTCGTTATTAACCTTCATCATGACCATATGGGATATAAAGTTTAAAACACCCAGGTAAGCGTAGTTGCCCTAATAGTGCCAACCTGATCCCTTTATAGTATTTCAGGGGTTTCATCTATATCTTCAACTATCTCTTAATCGGCTTTGTTTCATTCGATCATCCTATATCTAATAATTATAGAGATCTAAAAAGTGGCCCCACCTTTGGGCACCCCCAGGTGGTAACCCATATAGCTCAAAACTGTGGGCGGGAAATGATTGTCCAAGACCTTGCCTCGATACTCTTTTCGAGGACTCTTTAAAGCTTTTGAAAGAAGTTATCAACCTTTGTCTACACGCTAAGATGCTGAATTGTGATGTACCCGTTATACATTTACTGTTCAGATGAGTTATAATGTTCAATTAGCTATTAACAATCACAATTAACAATCACTTCATTGATTTATTTGAAAATTATCAATTTTCATCGAGTATTTGCTAATTTTGGATATTCCATCAGAGTACTCTCAGTACTTTGATTATTTTCCCTAGTGGCTGTTAGCTTCTGTGGACTTATGGCTGCATGCTGCCTCAGGTAGACAGGAAGGATTAAGCAACCATAAAATTACGCTCATGTAACGAGACAAAAAGCTACGGACATAAAATTTATATATATAGAAAAAAAGAATTCAATTCCATTTACCGCTGAAATGTGCATTTCCCAACGAATAAATGATATTCATAATAAATGTGCATGCAAATTATATTTTTTCCACAGGTGAAATAATTAACTGATTTAAGGCTGCGTTTTTGCTTAAATATGTGCATTTTTTGTTGTATTTCTAAGCTATCTGGATTCAATGATCATTCATTTTTAGCTAAAGTAAAATAATTTTTATAGAGTTACAACGCGAAAATTTTGCGAATAAACGCGTGATTTTCGCATTACCGAAACGTTCGCGAATAAACTTGTAACCCTGGCGTTAAATCGCGAAATATGCATTTTCAGTAACCTTAGAGTAAAGAACCTGAAAAATCTGTCAGACTGTTTCTAGAAAGCAATTGGCTGCAATATTTAGCAAAAGCCCACAGAATTCTCATAGTAACCCTTGTAAGTTAGGCCATAGGTTATAGCTTTCACATTTGATTTGGATTGGTTTGAACATATTTCATTGTTCAGATGTAACATCTGAACAATCGTACATATTTTGTGCTATAGATTGTCACTTCGGAGAGGTCCTTCTCAGTTAAAAAAAAAAACCCAACAAAGTAGCATAAAATTTGTACGATGGAATCAAGTCAATACATCGTAGGTTACCCACGGGTGCTTCTAATCGATTCTCTCCATCAGGGAGCGTGTGTGGACTCGAAACCGTGGTTTGCGACGATGAGGTCAGTAGGGTGATCACTTAAACTACATCAAGAGATTTGTACTAAAATACAAAGCACAACTGGCCAAGTCTATCTTTATTTATCATTTTGATTAACACATTATTTCATTTCTTCTTGAGAAATGGGCCGGAGAATCTCCAACCAAGCCACTGTAGAGCCCGTAGTGTTTGCTCTATACCAAGAAAGTCCTCGTAATCAGAATCCGGACACACACATTGACGGGAAGTATTACACAATCATAGATATGAATAAAGCCAAGGACGAAAAACATAGCATTTCATTAAATTACAATGACCGCTGAAATGTGCATCTTCTTATGAATAAAACGAAATGTCAAATCAAACACGAAAAGATTCCACGAGAACTTAAATTTTACTCTCTTTTTTTTTTATTACAAGTCGATTAATCTATGAAATATCATTGAAGATTGAGTTTTTCTTTAAGATCTGTGCAATTATTACTTATATTTCTAAAACTGCATTCAAGAAAATGAAATATATGCATAGACAAGGTCATGAAATATATTTGGCCTGAAAATGTTTGCTTTCTACACAGAAATTATATAGATCTATTTTTCAGATTTGGAGAGTTTAAGATTCATTATACAAGTTACGACATGTTCCAATTATGTTCCAGTACGTGGAACCCACATTATCTGTTATTTTCCTATACAAATAAGGACATAGTGGGCAACTGTCCTCCCTCCCCTAATTTTTGATAGTAGTGGTGAATGAGAAGAATGAAAGCTTGAAAGTTATGTAATAAACCAATATATCGAAAGACGAGTGTTCCTCCCTCCAACTGAGGGATTTTAAAGATCGCACAAAAACCCATTTTTAATGTTTTTGCTGGACAAGCGAACTTCTCCAGTTGCCCCCTTTCCTCTTGAAAAATGATGCTACGTGCATGAAGATGTCCAAAATCTACAGATATCTTCCTATAATAAACAATCACCCCCATTTAGAGTATGAAAGAGGTTAGGTGAAAACTTTTCAAGATATTGTGTCACAATGAAAATATATTACACTTGGATTGAAGGTCTGTTTTGACTTTGACCTTATGATTCTATATATAAATGGCCAACTACCTTTGTAATACACATTCTTCATGTTGAAATATTTTCACAATATCATTTCATAATGAAAGTCATCATAGACAGGCAAAACGTTGTTCTTTAATAATCAACTAACTTTGTATAACCTAGGGAAGGTCCATGTGGAATTTTTTTTCCAACTTACTGTGTTATTATGAAAGTACAGTAAAGTTACAAATTGAATGACTTGTGACCTTAACCTCATGACCCCAAAATCTATATGGCGTCTTCCTTTAATAGTCAATTACCTTTGTATTGAATACTTTATGTTGAAATTTATTCATTTTAGATATCATGTCACATGGACAGACAAAACGGAACAGAAAATGCAAGTCCAAAGACTTTTACATCTTCAATGCAGGACCCTCATTAACAGGCATCTCTTTTATGGTCATCTCCTTCTGCATATAATGAAAACTGCTGGAGTTATGATTAATGTCATGACAAACATGTGGACTTCAAAACCCCAGAATTTATAGGTGGCTCTCTTCAATATTGTAAAGTACATGTATTTCTGTAAAAAATATTTTTTTAATTTTGGTGAAAAGGCTTTAGCTATTGCATCACAACATTGACGGGCGTGATGCCTATATCTAGGGTTTCCACATTTCAAGTGGGATCCTAAAAATTAGCATTCTTTGCCACAGATGCATTTAAATTGTTAATGCCCCCATAACATTTTATTGAGTCCCATACAAATATGTCTACCCAAAATGGATGTCTTAAGAATATTGGAAAATAGAGGTAGAGGACTGTGGCAACCATGTCTGGCAATCAAACATTTGGTGGGACCTGCATGGTATCCTTACTGAATAGATTTGTAAAGTCTTTCAAGAAATAAATTTCATTTTTGAAAATACCAGTAACTGTGATGCTTTACACAAGCATACTTCATGAAGCATTACAGTTCATGCCCTTATGTCTTTACAGTCTACTTTCATTTCTGTGGGAATTCCCAGCACTTAAAATAGAAGTACTATGTTTATCAAGTCCTTCTGTTTTCATACACACAATGTTCACAACTGCAGTGCCTTCATAAAGAAATGTCTATCATTACAATTTGTAAAAAAGATTGGAAATGTATATATAAATATGATCCAAACTTTGTAATGCACTCATGATGTTCACATAAAAAGAGACAAATGTCATGTACATGTAAATAGTATTTAATGCATTACTCAGAATTAATCTATTGTTCCTCTTGAAGCAGAACTTGTAACAAACAAACAGAAGCAAATACTTCTCTTGAAAGTACATGCTAAAGTTGGACACAACTCACTATTGTATCACATGAAACCAAAAAGTTTGATAACCACAGCATTTTAAATATTTCATGATCTAAATATTGATTTTTCTTTAGAACAAAAAGGAAAAGATTAAATGATCCAATGCTTTAAAGATCGACGTGTTATCAGTTTTTATCAAATTTACAATCCTGTTCTGAAGTATCTATAAATTTTTTATCATTGATAAGATCACAGTGACAGGTACATATGTTTCTTATAGTACCTCTACAGTACCCTGCACTGTCTCAGAGAACAGTCTTACATTTAGATTTGTCCCATAAAACTTAATACAGGGCACATTTTGTAGAGGAGTAAATTCATATAGCATTTTACAACAGATGTGTGTTTAAAAATCACACACACCGTACTTCAATAATTGATTTTAACAGCTTACTGCCTTTTAAAATACTTATCACTGGCCCATGCTG
The DNA here is from genome assembly GCF_947568905.1 of Ostrea edulis. NCBI lineage: Eukaryota > Metazoa > Mollusca > Bivalvia > Ostreida > Ostreidae > Ostrea > Ostrea edulis. Next base: position 74,555,689 of record NC_079164.1, on the reverse strand, counting down.
TGTATCGAACACTTGCAAAAATCTTATCTTAATAATGTAACTATATATTTATTTTGCATGTCATAGTACTTATTCCAATGAAAATATGCATGTTTGCCATCCTCTCAGTGTGAATATCGTCTTCCAATCTCATTAATAACAGATCTTTGATCCACTCCGATATTCTGATGTGGCTGATATAATGTAACATCAAAATATTGGAGCAGATCAAAGATCTGGTTTTAATCAGGTTGATCGTTTTCTCAGTACAATTTAAACATGATTATTGGCAACGTATATTTCTCTTCATACATTTCTATGGGAAGAAATATATCATCCAATGCAAGCAATATTTCTTATAAAAAAAACATAAAATTTCAAACGAAAATCTGCATAACTTGCACACATCATTGTTGACACATTGAAACACATCTAAAATAATTGCTTTACAGATCTGCACACGGTAAGCACTTAGTCCATCAGCCACTGCGGGGAATAACAAAATCATGACAACAAAAAATTGTCAACAAAAAACACAAACATCATGTACATTTATACAATTCTCATCAACATGCACATCAGATTATGTCAATCATAATAGAACTGTGCAACACACTTCAGAGTGAATGCCGTCGACATGACACCACGGAATCGGTAACAAATGGCATGATCACAGTTTAGGGTTTCATCATACTGACATAGGAACTTGTTCCACTTCTCTTTACCATCATCTTCAATCACTTCCATCATTTACACCATTCTCTTATGCACAAATGTAAAAGTTGCACCATCTGACAAAAACAAATTTAAAGGTCAATATATAGTATTATTAAACTGTAATATTCTATATCTGTTTATTTTTTTTCTATACATTCTAAAGAGAGTATCTGGGATTTTACTGAGCCATAATGTTTACACTGTAAATGCCTGGGGACTACATGGTGACATTATACCTACTTATATACATTGATGATTGTGATCTATTTACAAATAATACTAAAGGGATGTAAACACTGTTTGCTACAGAACATGTGTTTCTAGAATAAGAAGTGAAAAGTATGATTGTAATAACCAGGTTATTGAGTGAATATCAGGAAATATACCCGCCCTCAGTCTTTGTGTGAACGCAGAATTCACAAGCTTGGTCTGCTTTACTGCATAATGATCTCGGGCAGGCATGTTTCCTGACATTTAATCAGTAACCTTGTTACAAATAGTATTCACATTACAGTTCTGTCATTACAGTATAAATTCACATGTATGAGTGTGTATCTGTGTAAAACAGTATGTGTGTGTGTCTGTGTAAAACAGTATGTATGTGTATCTGTGTAAAACAGTATGTGTGTGTGTCTGTGTAAAACAGTATGTGTGTGTATCTGTGTAAAACAGTATGTGTGTGTATCTGTATAAAACAGTATGTGTGTGTGTCTGTGTAAAACAGTATGTGTGTGTATCTGTGTAAAACAGTATGTGTGTGTCTGTATAAAACAGTATGTGTGTGTATCTGTATAAAACAGTATGTGTGTGTGTCTGTGTAAAACAGTATGTGTATGTGTCTGTGTAAAACAGTATGTGTGTGTATCTGTGTAAAACAGTATGTGTGTGTATCTGTATAAAACAGTATGTGTGTGTGTCTGTGTAAAACAGTATGTGTGTGTATCTGTGTAAAACAGTATGTGTGTGTATCTGTATAAAACAGTATGTGTGTGTGTCTGTGTAAAACAGTATGTGTGTGTATCTGTGTAAAACAGTATGTGTGTGTCTGTATAAAACAGTATGTGTGTGTATCTGTATAAAACAGTATGTGTGTGTGTCTGTGTAAAACAGTATGTGTATGTGTCTGTGTAAAACAGTATGTGTGTGTATCTGTGTAAAACAGTATGTGTGTGTATCTGTATAAAACAGTATGTGTGTGTGTCTGTGTAAAACAGTATGTGTGTGTATCTGTGTAAAACAGTATGTGTGTGTCTGTATAAAACAGTATGTGTGTGTATCTGTATAAAACAGTATGTGTGTGTGTCTGTGTAAAACAGTATGTGTATGTGTCTGTGTAAAACAGTATGTATGTGTATCTGTATAAAACAGTATGTGTGTGTGTCTGTGTAAAACAGTATGTGTATGTGTCTGTGTAAAACAGTATGCATGTATATCTGTATAAAACAGTATGTGTGTGTGTCTGTGTAAAACAGTATGTGTGTGTGTCTGTGTAAAACAGTATGTATGTGTATCTGTATAAAACAGTATGTGTGTGTGTCTGTGTAAAACAGTATGTGTGTGTCTGTATAAAACAGTATGTATGTGTATCTGTGTAAAACAGTATGTGTATGTGTCTGTGTAAAACAGTATGTATGTGTATCTGTATAAAACAGTATGTGTGTGTGTCTGTGTAAAACAATATGTGTGTGTGTCTGTGTAAAACAGTATGTATGTGTATCTGTATAAAACAGTATGTGTGTGTGTCTGTGTAAAACAGTATGTATGTGTATCTGTATAAAACAGTATGTGTGTGTGTCTGTGTAAAACAGTATGTATGTGTATCTGTGTAAAACAGTATGTATGTGTATCTGTGTAAAACAGTATGTGTGTGTCTGTGTAAAACAGTATGTATGTGTATCTGTGTAAAACAGTATGTATGTGTGTCTGTGTAAAACATTATGTGTGTGTATCTGTGTAAAACAGTATGTGTGTGTATCTGTGTAAAACAGTATGTGTGTGTATCTGTATCAAACAGTATGTATGTGTATCTGTGTAAAACAGTATGTATGTGTGCCTGTGTAAAACAGTATGTATGTGTATCTGTGTAAAACAGTATGTGTGTGTCTGTGTAAAACAGTATGTATGTGTATCTGTATAAAACAGTATGTGTGTGTATCTGTGTAAAACAGTATGTGTGTGTGTCTGTGTAAAACAGTATGTGTGTGTATCTGTATAAAACAGTATGTGTGTGTGTCTGTGTAAAACAGTATGTGTATGTATCTGTATAAAACAGTATGTATGTGTGTATCTGTATAAAACAGTATGTGTGTGTATCTGTGTAAAACATATGTGTGTGTATCTGTGTAAAACAGTATGTATGTGTATCTGTGTAAAACAGTATGTGTGTGTATCTGTATAAAACAGTATGTATGTGTGCCTGTGTAAAACAGTATGTGTGTGTGTGTCTGTGTAAAACAGTATGTGTGTGTATCTGTGTAAAACAGTATGTGTGTGTGTCTGTGTAAAACAGTATGTGTGTGTATCTGTGTAAAACAGTATGTGTGTATGTCTGTGTAAAACAGTATGTATGTGTATCTGTGTAAAACAGTATGTATGTGTGTCTGTGTAAAACAGTATGTATGTGTATCTGTGTAAAACAGTATGTGTGTGTGTCTGTATAAAACAGTATGTATGTGTATCTGTGTAAAACAGTATGTATGTGTGTCTGTGTAAAACAGTATGTATGTGTATCTGTGTAAAACAGTATGTGTGTGTGTCTGTATAAAACAGTATGTATGTGTGTCTGTGTAAAACAGTATGTGTGTGTGTCTGTGTAAAACAGTATGTGTGTGTGTCTGTATAAAACAGTATGTATGTGTATCTGTGTAAAACAGTATGTGTGTTTGTCAAACAGTATGTGTGTATGTCTGTGTAAAACAGTATGTATGTGTATATGTATAAAACAGTATGTGTGTGTGTCTGTGTAAAACAGTATGTGTGTGTGTCTGTGTAAAACAGTATGTATGTGTATCTATATAAAACAGTATGTGTGTGTGTCTGTGTAAAACAATATGTGTGTGTGTGTCTGTGTAAAACAGTATGTGTGTGTGTCTGTGTAAAACAGTATGTATGTATCTGTGTAAAACAGTATGTGTGTGTGTCTGTGTAAAACAGTATGTGTATGTATCTGTGTAAAACAGTATGTATGTGTATCTGTATAAAACAGTATGTGTGTGTATCTGTGTAAAACAGTATGTATGTGTATCTGTATAAAACAGTATGTGTGTGTATCTGTGTAAAACAGTATGTATGTGTATCTGTATAAAACAGTATGTATGTGTATCTGTGTAAAACAGTATGTGTGTGTGTCTGTGTAAAACAGTATGTGTGTGTGTCTGTGTAAAACAGTATGTATGTGTATCTGTGTAAAACAGTATGTGTGTGTATCTGTGTAAAACAGTATGTATGTGTATCTGTATAAAACAGTATGTATGTGTATCTGTGTAAAACAGTATGTGTGTGTGTCTGTGTAAAACAGTATGTATGTGTATCTGTGTAAAACAGTATGTATGTGTATCTGTGTAAAACAGTATGTGTGTGTATCTGTATAAAACAGTATGTGTGTGTATCTGTGTAAAATAGTATGTGTGTGTATCTGTGTAAAACAGTATGTGTGTGTATCTGTGTAAAACAGTATGTGTGTGTCTGTATAAAACAGTATGTGTATGTATCTGTATAAAACAGTATGTGTGTGTATCTGTGTAAAACAGTATGTGTGTGTGTCTGTGTAAAACAGTATGTATGTGTATCTGTATAAAACAGTATGTGTGTGTGTCTGTGTAAAACAGTATGTGTGCGTATCTGTGTAAAACAATATTCTCTATCTTCATTTTAACAACATCCAACTGTACAAAGCATGTAATTTAGAATATTTTATTCAGGAGTTTGATTTTTAACAATATATTGTTTTGAGTTACAAGGAAAATGGATTTAGCATGCTTCTAGAAGAACTATGAGGTAGCAGTGAATCATATGAAAATTCTTAAACTCCAAATCAAGGTTTAAGATAGAAATGTGCTAAAATGCATTTATCATACTTTCAAGTAAAATGCTTAAATATCATTGTAAATTGTAAATTCTGACTGGTCCGAATTTTTGTTGTTGTTGGAAAAACATGGGAATTAAAGCAACATCCTCCAGAGTTATAGTTCCTGGCAATGGGAAATGTTTACATAACAACGGGTTATATTACAAAACAAGATGCCCACAGGCCTTATCGGTCAGGTCACCGAGTAATTAGCTACAAGTATCACTAGCCCCAAGGATATAATGATTTTCCTGTTCTGCATATCTAAGCTAAGTTGTAATGTTCAGAATCAATATATAGTAAGACGTGTTCTTAATACACAAATGCCCCCGAAAGCGCCCATACTGATGTAAGACTTGACATAATATATGTTACATTAACACCATGTGACTATTTTGGACCCGACCTAAAGTCAGAACACTGGGGTTGTGAATTTCACAGTTTTGGTACAACATTTTCTGCTTTTTTTTGAGGTTTTTATGTAGCATCATCAAACTTTCAATCGATAGACATTTAATCACTATGACCATTTTGACTCCACCCTGGTACCAAACCCCTATTCCTGGGATCATGAAATCTACAATTTTGGTAAAGGGTTACCTGCTCCTTCTAAATATCTGTTTTGTTTCAATTTAGTATCAATAGCATTAAAGATGTCATCTATATGTTTTCCACATAAACACTACATGCCAAGTTATGTCCCACCCAGGAGTCCGAACCTCTATCCCTGGGGATCATGAAATTCATAATTCTGGTTGAGGACTTCCTGCTTTTATACATGACTATGCATTTAGTTTTTTTCCTTCAGATGTGCTGTTGTAGAAAATTTTTCTGAAAATTTGTCAATTTTTCACAGTTTTTGTCCTACCCCAAGACCCTATGGGCACAGTAATCCTGAAATTTACAATTCATGTCCCCCATGTCCCAAAGATGATTCATACCAAATTTGAAAAGCTATGTAAATGTCTGATCACATTGAGATGAAATTATGATATCATATCATATATATGTAACATCAGGAAAAGACGCGTTTCATTCTCACATACATACCATTGTGAAAATAGATCCCCAGCTGAAGGGAGGGGTGCCAAGCCCCCGCCTAGGTCTGGAAGTTTGGACAGATCTGGGAGATTCCTTATATGAGACATCAGCTCTTGTCTGACCACACCCACTTTTTCAAGTCGCTGTTTGGACTCCTTAAACAGAGAAAACAAAAATTCATAGAAAAATAGCATTGGCACAGTTCATATGCATTTGCATAACAGATTGCATACATTTTTGTATCTTAGAGACATATGGTATATATATCTGTACATGTTAATACAAAATATTACAGTTCATGTACATCTACATCGTTGGTATTAAAGAATCTAGCGGGAAACCACTTTTGCTTCAGCAACATTTAAATGTCAATGTTCCTCTATTCAATATATGGATGAAATATTGCCAAAACATTGTAAACAAGAGGCCCACAGGCCTTATCGGTCACCTGAGTACTAGTGGAAAAGTATCAATACTCCCACGGGCGATGAAATCTAGAAAAAAGAATTCCTGTTTTGAATATCTAAGCTAAATTCTAATGTTTAGAAAAAGTATAAAACAAGATGTGTTCTTAAAACTTCACTGCCCTCAAAAAAAGCATACACTGATGAAGGCTTTAAATAATATAATAGGTGTATTAACATTAAAAGATATGACTAATTTGGACCCATCCTAGAGTCAAAACCCTGGGTTGTAAAGTTACCATTGTTTGTACATCCATTTCTGCTATTCCTAAGTATGCATTTAGATTTTATACAGTATCAGCAAACTTACACATAAATATTGTATACTAAGTTGGCCCCACCCTGGGGTCAGAAACTCTACCCCGGGGATCATCGAATTTACAATTTTGGTAAAGGACTACCTGCTCTTTCTAAATATCTTTTTAGTTTCAATTTAGTATCAATAACACTAAAGAAGATGTTATTTAAGTACTTTACACATAAACACTATATAGTAAGTTAAGCCCCGTCCTGGGGTCAGAACCCCTATCCTGGGGATCATGAAATTTACAATTTTGGTAGAGGCCTTCCTGCTCTACATCACTATGCATTTCATTTTTCTTACACTTGTGTGGTTCTTGAGAAGATTTTTGAAAATTTGTCAATTTTGGGCAGTTTTTGCCCCACCCCTAAGGCCCCAGGGGTGCAGGAATCCTGAAATTTACAATTTATGCCCCCCCTGTCCCAAAGATGCTTTATGACAAATTTGAAAAGAATTGGAATGATAATTATCAAGAAGAAGTTAAAAATGTCTATTGTTCACACATTTAATAATTGACCATTTTGGCCCCACCCTGATACCAAAACCCCTACCCCTGGGATCATCAGGAATTTATTATGTGTACATCACAAGTCACGAATTAAAGCATATGCTGGTGAAGAAAGTCTTTCTCGACAACAAATATACATTGCTGTCTTTGCTAGACTGTCCATGTCAAGCTTAATCACCCATCCCTTTCTCCAGTATCCCGAACAGATATAAAAAATAACCTTTGTTGGGGGCAACTGACGTTACATTTCTTCGATTTCATTTTGAAAGACGTTAGGAATGACATCATAATAACGTCACCGAACACAGGCATCATCAGATTTTGGCATGTCAGACCATCGTACTTGGCGTGATGCGCCTAGAAATGACAGACCATCACACTTTGGCGTGGCGCAAATATAGGAAACTGACCATTGCACTTTGGCGTGACCATCGTACTTTGGAACGACCATCGCACTTAAGAGTCTTACACATATACAAACAATTAATGTCGATGTAAAAGATACAATGTCTTACAGGAATACACCTGTTGTAATATCTGTACAAGAAATACACCTGTTGTAATACCTGTACAAGGAATACACCTGTTGTAATACCTGTAGTTTTTCTTCTCCTTTCACAACATGTTCTTTTTGGCACATTAGAAAATCACGCAACATTTTCCCCACTTGTTTCCTCTCCTCTAGTTCGGCATTCAGACGGAAGTTGTATTCCGACAACAAAATACAGGCATCTTCCACCTGACGGAACAATTTCACAGCTGTTTCCTTATCTACAAAGAAATCAAGAAAAGATTTTCAATAATCAAGAATGTGCTTATTATGTCTGATTTTAGGATACATTTGTAAAACAATTTGAGAAATTTCTTCTTTAATCTGAAATTTTTTGACTCAATTATATTTGCAACTGCTTACAGATAAATTATGGGTCAAATTTGAAATTCAGAAATGCTTCACAATAATTCACAATTACTGTAGATTTCTAAATATATGTAATGAATTCATTATCGCATAAAATTATTCGCTTTTATTTTTCTGTTACATGTAATAACTCTGGATCAACAGACCACATGTGAATTCATGTGCACACGATTTGACGTAATCGAGTCATTTAAAGGACACATCGCATGTTTTTAAACTTTTTATTTTTTTCAGCAAAATTAATTCATTTCATGCCTAAAACTACTTTACGTGTGTTTTAAATGAAACAGTTTGCGTAGTTTTCGAGTTTGAAAGCGATGAAATTCAAATCTTGCGATATGCATATTTTCTTCGATATTTTACGCGCCATTATCTGTGACGTCATATGCGACCTTGAGCGAGATGATTTGAAAACAGTTGTTAGCCATTTCATAAACAGATTAGATTTAATTGACAAACAAACAATTATCACATTAACGGCTTGTAAATAACACTGCATTAGGGTGTTTTGTGCCGTTTAAGGGTGTACTTGCTGTCAGTAGAGAGGATTTGGACTGTGTTTTCTTCAATTTTCGAAGGAAGGTATGAGTGACAAGACGTGAATATTTTTTGTCGGCACAACTTTGCCATTAAAAAACCCAGTAGAATTGGTCCCTGTACTTTTTCAAACAAGCACTTGGACAAAGACGTAGATAAACTGCGAGAAAATTGTTCTATCGAAGCTACGCACTGTTACATATAGGCCTATGGCATATGCTTTCCGTTCTGCTCTCGAATTCAATACACACTCGCACCAACTGATCTTCACCTTGTAACAACATATAGGCAGAACTTTGCTAGCAGTGTCTACCAACTGGTAGTTTAAAAAAAGAAATTTAAATATAAAAGATAATTGAACTTTCAATTATAAATAATAAAATATGATATTTCCCAACTTTGAATTGAATTATTATGCTTTCATTTTTTAAAGGAACGTGTGTACGTGTTTACAACAGCATGCCGCGCTCCCACTTCGTGTAGATAAAAAATAATAATGATTAATAAAATTGCTTGAATAAATAATTTAAAAGTATTGTGATTTTCACAATAAGTTTGATCATTTTTATTATTTTTTTCCAAAATGTACCCGTGACAGTAGTCCTAGCTAGTTGCCAATGATACGTAATTGTATCATAATTTAGGCCTATCTAACTTCTCCAAAAATAAATTTAATAATAATTGCACTGTTTATTTCAGAAAAGCAACAACTCTAATTACAGTTGTTTACAGAAATGATATTACCAAATAGTGTTTAGACAGTGATCCCATGTAAACATCATTTACTCGCAAAATGCAGATTTCATACCCGCTTCCCTCGCTACATTTGGGTCGTTATTTGTATGTACTGGTGGCTAAAAGATATAAGACTCAGGAAATTTGTCAACATCGAAATAAATGTTATCCATGATAAATAAATTAGGCCCCTAAAACCCGAGTTTTTAAACATATCTAACACTACTTTTACAACAAGTTGATTGACGAAGGTCACATATGACATCACTGTACCACGTGACTACCTATCTAATTAACTAGGCTTTTTGAAATCAGGGCTTAGATTTAAGTCCGTATTGTGGCTAATTATCGCAATACTTCAGCGAACGAACTATTACAATTAATTTCTATAAGCATAAGGAAGACAAAATACATATTATTCTGTATACTTTGAAAACACGAGATGTGTCCTTCAACTATATCACTGTTCGTTATCTTCACCTTTCATCAAATGCTTGTGTAAAATAAGGAATCTACAGGCATTTCACATGGAAGAAAAGACTGACCCGTGATTTTGGTCAAGTGGTTGACATCAGAGACCTCTGGTGGTAGGGCTGCTATCTTCTCTCTCACAGCCGCATCACTAGATGCTGAATGTTCCAAGTCAGATAGTCTCTTCACTAGCTCTTCCGCCTAAAGGCACAACTTATAACTTTATATACACAAGATAAAACACAATCTTAATCAAAATGTGTGCACTAGCTTTCTCCGAGCTTCACATTTCATCATTCTGCACAGGGGCCTTAATTGCACAAAAGTTTGTTATGTTTATTAAAGTAGACCTATACTCGGCCTACGTCACAATCAGATGTAAATGCGGAACCACGCTTCCGTTTTCCGAAATGTGATATTTTAACAATATCCATTCAATTTTTACATGACGATACGAGATATGAATATCCGATAACAATTCCTTCTTGGGTGTTCTTATCTTCTTATCAGTCATATTTTAAGTTGAGATTTTGTGGTGTGTGGTTTTTTTTATAGGGGGAGATAGAGATGATTATAGCTTTAGAAAAAATTGGTTGGAGAACAAACAACAATTTGGTGGATGCGGTTGTGTCAATTACATTGTACATGTCCGTGAGGCATTCAGTGCACATTGGCTATTCATGTATGTAAAAGTTTTACTATGATCCAAATGTTCAACATATGGAATTGCGGGGCATCAGAAAGTGGGGGAGACAGATGGGAAAGGGGGGAGGTCAGACCAATTCAGATTTCCACAAGCATCATGATAATATTTCTTTTGTGAGGATCCGGGTTAGAATAGGTTCCAAATTATCATCAACAAAAACATGGTACTCTCGTGTAAAAAAGAAAAGTTCACATTTCGTTTCTCCAGTGACCACAAATATCGTAGTTGTGTTCGCTGTTACAATGTTACAGATATTGACGCAAGCTTCAAAGATCAGCTGCAAATAATTTGTGTTATTTCACCGACCGTCATGAATTTGTCATTCTTTCCTCATCCTCTCTCCTTTTTCAAAATTATTGGGGCGGCATCTATTAGTTCCTTATTGAGATTGCATCTACTTAGACCGGCGTAAGTGTTGTACGTGTACATGTACATACATCCAATTCATGTACATGTAAATGATTTCATGACCTGTAGAGATTCATATAAAACTTTGTCTCAGGATATAAGATATATCACACATTACACGTATGCATTAATCATATAAGCAAAATCATCAAAATTCAGTTTGTTACTTTGGTTTTACAGTTACATTGTGCAAAGCCTTCTCTAGAATCCCCCCCCCCAGATATTAAAATGTAAAATTTAATTGTAAACCACATGTATCTTATAATAGTTATAGTTTAGCATAGTTCAAATTATTATCCAAGGTTGTAAATATGCTCAAACTTCACATGTCTTACGAAGATATGATAATGTATAATTTTTCAAGATTTTAAGTATGGGGTGTACTTGTAGAGCTGATAGCTTCTAAAATAATACGTCAACGTATGATTTTCTTACTCAAATCCTTATTCTAAGATAATAATCTGTAAATTAAAAACAATTAATTCAATTTTTAATTCCATAAAAATTAGGGAAAAGACCAATAGTGACATCAAATGGTATTTCCTACAGTATTTCTTTTAACATATTTGGGCTCACAAAGTATACATTGTGAAAATATTCATTCCAATTTATTAGAATAAATGATTATATATCATTAAATAAAGGGTATATAGTCTAGGTTGCTTATTACAGCCCATTTGTTTGGGAAAATAATAATTATTAAGAAAAATAAAGAAGGAGGAGTGCATTTTCCTTCATGTTGATGGGGTGCTTACTTTTGAGAAGCAATAACAATGAAAATAGTATGACAACATATATATTTTTCAATGTCTATCTATTTCTGGAATATATATCTATCTTGTAAAGGCAATTTTTCCATGATTGAGTCCATTTAAGGCTGAGTATAGATCTACCTTAATACATACATGTGTATGTCAGTCAATGCTATAAGAATGCAAGCATTACTGGCAATTTGACTTTCATATTAAGTTATCTAACCCTCATGTAACTGGGTCCAGATCTCGACAGAGAAACATGAACTTCAAGACATATGACATTTTTTTTTTTTAACTTTTCTTCTTAATTTTTTGTACAGTTCAGTATCAAATCAAACTGGCAGTGTTGCAAGATTTTGTGTAAACCTTTTTTCTGTATCACTAATCAGAAAAATCAGTTGAAGCATTGAGTTTCTACTTGAACAGAACGATAACCGACATTTTATTTCATTTGAATATGGAAAAAAAAACCTACATCTGGAACTACTGGATTTTCATCTTTAGGCATTGCTTCTATTTCCTCCCGAAGAGAAGGCATTTCATCCATCTTCTTCCTCTTTGCAGGGGGAGTGGTTTTTTCATTGTTTTGTACTGAAAAAAAATACAACTTATTAAGTGTTTGTCAATAAGACCTATAATCAATGTTTATAACACTTTGACACACGTGTGTGAAAACGGCACTGTCTTTTTAATTTATTTAACCTCTGTAAGTGGCAGATGGCAAAAGCAACTGACTAAAGAACTGTTCTGAAAGGACCAATAGCATCATTTCAATGAAACACTGCTGATAAATGAAAATGCAAATTCTTATATCTTGAACTTGTTTAAATGGTCAACAGTCAGTGTAACAAATACAGGTCTAATACAGTATTTTGGTGAATAATGGACTTTTGTAATTAATGTATTTTACCTGATCTGTGATAAATGTCAAATTTTCTGTCTTTTTTTTCTCTGTCTTTTCCTTTTTTTGTGATTGAACAACTTCTTATTAATCAATAAAAGTCACAAAGCACACTCTAGTCATATGCTAACATTACATAAGTGATGTTTCTGCACTGGGAAGTATACAACTCACACAAGAATTTCACCCCAATAACCCTCAACCTTTATCCAAATGACTGTTGTCAGGATTCTCAGATCATCATTTCATCTGTCACATTTTTATCTCAAATTTTTCTCTGTCCCATCAAGTTCGAGATAACAGGGTTAGACTTTATAAGGTTTCAATGTTCTCATTTAAATCTATGACAAGGATGAACAGACTGTGAAATTTCTGTCTCACATTTTATGTGTAAAGCAAATTTCTGTCTCACATTTTATGTGTAGATCACATTTCTGTCTCACATTTTGACATCTCTTTCAACAGCACTCAAAACACTTTACAGGAAGAAAAAAAAATTCAGATTGTCAATGTAAAATGTAATCAAGAAAATATTCAGAAACCTTTCCATGAGTAGATCTATATGTGATCTGAAATTCAATCCCTCAAGACATGCAAAAATATTTGAATCGATTCAAAATCAAAGTGTCTACACTTACAATATAACTAGTGGAACTATACTGTGTATTAATCAATGTAGTAAACTTCCCACCACTGATGTAAGATGCACATAATTTGGAGAGCTTTGATATATCATTTCAAATTTAATTCTGCCATTGCTTTTCATGAATACGTTATACTTGATATCAAAAACAATCTGGATGAAAATCTAAATGCTGCAAAGAAAAATAAAGCACAGTGTTTTTCATCAGCACCTTTGAACCCCTTCTTCTTGAGTGTCACTACATATTCCTCCACCTTTTTCTTGCGTTGGGATTTCAAGTCAGAGTCTGAGACAGAAGGCGCTACAAAGACAAATCAAAAGCCCACTGTACCAAAATTTTCCCACAATGCAATGGTTAAGTGTTTGGTCTGATCAACACTGTGTTGTCATGGTGATCAGCAGCTCCACTCAAATGCACACACTGTGAGGACCGCTAAAACAAACTGCTATGAAATTCTAGAGTACAACTTTCGGAATTTTGTCCTAGCTTTATCAGGGCAGATGATAACAAAATTACTAGCAATGAACACAGAAAAATGCAAGAAAGCTATTGGAAAAAATGTGGAAATAGTGGAAGAACAGGAAGTTACTGAGATGTACAACTTTTTTTTAATAAGTCGAACAAACAGTCTATTCCAATTGTTTCTCAGTGATATGACTAAAACACATACAAATCTTTAAGAAAAAACCCACAAATACAAAACATAGCCAGTTGCCAGGCATGCAATATACTAAAGAAAACATACTCCTTTATAATAGAGGTGTCAAAATACAGTAAGAAGTTCTGAAATATACTATAAAAAACATGAAATTATAACCATGTGTACTGCAATGTTATACTAGCTTACATGTTTTTTCAGACTTTCCCCCATACAATAAAAATGAAATTAGTTCAATGTAACTTCTTCACTTTTTATTTTAAAACATTTGAGTTGTACGACTTTTTTTGCCATTTTGTTAACTTCATAATATATAGGCGTATTTATACATTCATTTCCAAACAAGGAGATCAAAACAAAGGATATAAGAATTGTAATTAGATATCAGTTCGGGTTCTCGTAACGAAACATGTATCTCCCATATCAGTATTGTGACACCCCTACTCTATATACCCATGCAGTGATCTTAGTAGATTTATAAAGCTCATAAAAATAATCATATCAATATCAGTTACATATTATCATTAATTCATAGCATAAATTGATCTGTGTATTGGTCTGCCAAAAATAAACATAGCAGTAAATTGTTTACTGTACCTCCAGGTTTGCTCTGACGCATTTGATCGATGAAATTCTTGCTGTAAACACCTCTTTCTTCCCATATACCCAAGATTCTATCCACAGATTTTTTAACTTTGTCGTCTGCATCTCTGTTTAAGAAAACGGGTCATTATGGTAAAATCGCTTTAAACAAGAGCAACTCTCACTCTGCTAAATACACCCGACCAACATATTCAGTAATGCAATCACAGAGAGGATAAATATCCAAATAAATCTTTGAAGAATAAAAAATATGGCTCTAACAGTGATCATTCAACACTTTCTCCAATATTTTAAAGTATCAATAAAATGTACTGTAAGTTCTAAGATGACTTTCATAAACTGAAGAACGAATCCACTTTAATATAGCTGAAATAATGTAACCCTCTCCAACAATAAAAATAGTCAGCTATAGTGCAGCTAACTTTAATAATTAAAAGTATAACTTTAGAAGCAAAATTATCACTTTTCAATATATACTTGGCACTACAATCACAGGGAACATTTACACCACATTTGATGATCCTAGCTTTATTAGGACCGTTTTTCCTTCATGATTACATATGAAAGTATGATCTTGACCTTTGACCTTGTGAATAAACAGGCATTTTCATCTCACCAAGAAGAACATGTCTACCAGGTTTGATAATCCTAACTCTTTTAAGGCTTCCCACAATGTGCTGATGGATGAACAGATAAAAAATACACACACACAGAAACCCACATGTTGATTATGCTTCAGTTCTATCTCCATCTCTGTAGGTTAATTTGTACCAATTCACTCGTTCTCATCAATAAATTATAACTTAAGACAAGCAAAGTAATTCTGGTGTCCAAAGAAAGGCTTTGTCACAAGGAATACACATGTGAAATATGAAAGCCATATCACTAACCATTCAGAAGTTAGGCTTAGGTAAAGATTTTTAAAAGTAGATCAAACTCCAAGGTTAAGGTCATGTGGTAAAATAAAAACATTTGGTACCAAAAGAAAGTTCTTGTCACAAACAATACATATGTGAAATGAAAACCCCAGTTCTAAACATTCAAAAGTTATGACCAAAGTTAAAGTTTTTCAAAAGTAGGTCAAACTAAAAGGTCAAGGTCACAATAATCAACAAGAGATGTTTGTAAAACATGTATGCCCCCCCCCCCCCCCAATGGTGCAAAATTGAAAAGGGTTATACACACACATCATTTAATTGAGAGTAGTATCATCAATTCAAAATATTGAGCAGACAATATCTTCCTATGTCAAGATTGGATTGACCATGTGACCTAAAAATCAATAGGGGTCATCAACTCCTGAAGATGTACCAATGTACCAAGTTTAATGTCTGTTAAGCAAAGGGTTCTCAAGATATTGAACGGACAGTATATTCCTATGTCCAGTTTGACCCTTGACCATGTGACCTCAAAATCAATAGGAGTCATCTTCTCCTGAAGATGTACCAGTGTACCAAGTTTAATGTCTGTCAAGCAAAGGGTTCTCAAGATATTGAGCAGACAGTATATTCCAATGTCCAGTTTGATCCTTGATCATGTGATCTAAAAATCAACAGGGGTCGTCTTCTCCTGAAGATGTACCATTGTACCAAGTTTGATGTCTGTCAAGCAAAGGTTTCTTAAGATATTGAGCGGACAGTATATTCCAATGTCCAGTTTGACCATTGACCTTTGACCATGTGATCTGAAAATCAATAGGGGTCGTCTTCTCCTGAAGATGTACCAGTGTACCAAGTTTGATGTCTGTCAAGTAAAGGGTTCTCAAGATATTGAGCGGACAGTATATTCCAATGTCCAGTTTGACCCTGACCTTTGACCATGTGACCTCAAAATCAACAGGGATCATCTTCTTCTAAAGATATACCAGCGTACCAAGTTTGATGTCTGTCAAGCAAAGGATTCTCAAGACATTGAGTGGTCAATATATTCCTATGTCCAGTTTGACCCTTGACCTTTGACCATGTGACCTCAAAAATCAAATGGGGTCATCTACTCCTTAAGATGTACCAGTGTACCAAGTTTGATGTCTGTCAAGCAAAGGGTTCTCAAGACATTGAGCGGACAGTATATTCCTATGTCCAAAGTAGATTGACCCTTGACCTTTAACCTCAAAAAACAATAGGGGTCCTCTTCTTTTCATAACCAACCCACTAATGAAATATCATTATGATCAAGTGAATGGTTCTCAAGATATTGAGCGGACAACATGTGGTCTACCGACCAACCGACAGGTGCAAACCAATATGCCCCTCTTCTTTGAAGGGGGGGGGGGGGGCATAAATATTAAGGGGCATAATGTTTTAACCTATCTGTTTGTCCATCTGTCTAAAACTTTAACCTTACTTATATCTTTCGAATGGTGAATGATAGGATTCTCATATTTCGTATACATGTGCATTCCTTGTGATAAGACCTTTTTTTGGTACCAAAGTTATTGACATTCATTATAACTTTGACCTAGCTTGGAGTTTGACCTACTTTTAAGAAAAATGAACCCAGGCAATTTCTCCTGAACTATTTAAATCAATGTAGGGCTTCTATATTTTGTCTGTAGATTCCTTGTGACCAGACCTTTCAATTGTTTCTTTCTTGCCAATGGAGGCATTGTGTTTTACAAACACAGCTTGTTTAATTCAAAGTTTATCTTTATTCTGATTTCGTGAAAAAGTGCATATTTTTGTACCATTTTCCTTTCTGCAAACATTGAGTCTCAAAGGTAAGCCTATGGTAGAAATTTAAATCATGTTCTCCTATGTTCTTTAATTTAAATAAAAAAACAAAAACAAGCACTAATGCCAATGTTTTCAGCAATGAAAATGATGACACAAGATAAAATCAATATATGCACCCAGGGGTGCATGAGCCGAGTTGCATGGGATACATTGTAAAGTCAGGAATGATGTGGCATATTTATAATTGTGAAGAACTAATTTCAGTTTTAAACTTTTCGAGTTACTGTCCAGAAACCATATTTGTCTGAAGTTTTCAATCTATTTTCGGTCACTGACTGTGACCTTGACCTCTGACCTTTTTTATCCAAAATCAATAGAGGCCTTGTTTTGCTGGTATCCAACAATATATCCAAGTTTCATTTGATTCAAATTAAAAATTTTCGAGTTATCCTCCGGAAACCAAAATCTTTTGGAATTTTAAATCTATTTTCGGTCACTGTGACCTTGACCTTTTTTTCTCCAAAATCAATAGGGGTCTTCCTTACCTGGTACATAACAATATTTTCAAGTATTACTTAATTCGGATTTAAACTTTCTGAGTTATCATCCGGAAACCAAATATTTCTGAAATTTTCATTCTATATTCAGTCACTGTGACCTTGATCTTTGACCTTTTTTCTCCAAAATCAATAGGGGTCTTCCTTACCTGGTACCCAACAATATATTAAAGTTTCATTTGATTCAGATTTAAACTTTCTGAGTTATCATCCGGAAACCAAATTTTTCTGAAATTTTCATTCTATTTTCGGTCACTGTGACCTTACCCTTTGACCATTATTCTCCTGAATCAATTGGGGTCTTCCTTACCTGGTACCCAATAATATATCAAAGTTTCATTTGATTAGATTGTAAACTTTTCGAGTTATCATCCGGAAACCAATTGTTGACGCCCAACCGCCTGCCCGCATCACCAAACCAATAGCCGAGTTCAACTTCGTTGCAACTCGGCTAAAAATTCTTCTGAGTCGTATTCTATTACCATAGTACAAATTTACAAGAAATGGAGTGAAACTGGTTGTATATATTACCCTGGTAAGTTGTATATATTATCATGGCTTTATAATTCAAGAACTGAAGTTTGGAAAAAAAAAATGTATGCAAATCTCAATTTCTGACATGCAAGTTTTCCAATTTCTAAAAGACCAAATTAGACCCTATCATGTACAGCTCTTTGCTAACAAAACAAGTTCTGTGACAGTATTGTAATATACATTGTGCATGCTGCAACGAAACTTAGATCTATTTGAATCTGTAATATCCCATACTTTGTAGATATTTTGTAGGCATCAGGTAGAACTGTTGCGAAGTCTTTTGTAAACTCTGGACCCTTCTTTTTACTGTTTTGTATGACATCATTTGCCAGGTACATAAAGGTCAATCTATGAGTGGCACGCACTGAAATAAACCCAAGATCAACATTACATATTTACAGTACAATCTTACATATTCTACATTGATATCAGTATACCCTTAGGATACATTGAACATAAGTCACTTTGTATCCAACTTCCTAGTTCAATATAGAAATCATTCTGCTTTTCTAAAAAAAAAAAAACAATATTCATGGTTCAATGTTTTGGGAGCTAACCAAAAAAAAAAAAAAAAAAAAAAATCAGCTTTGATTTTATATATCTTAATAAACAAAACATGTGAACTATAACTTATATTAAACTAAAACATGTTAACTAAAAGAAAATATATACATACTTTACATTACATTCATAACTTTAAATATTATAAACATATTACATGTACTACTTTTTTCCACGGAATCATAATTCTGTGTGAAATAAAGATTTCTGTTCAATCCGCGAGTAAAAAAATTACATGGATTTCTTGGATTGCCATTGTATGTCTTAGATATACATTAAGTATGCTGGGACGAACATCAGTGCAAAGCGCAAATTTTAAATATCCCACGCAGAAAAAAGTATGTCTACGATACTGAGGCAAAGTTTCAATTTAACATTTCAAAGCCAATGTTTTAAATTACCAATTGAGCATTAGATAGGAAAAGTCTGGGCATTCTATGCTTTCAAATATATCGATTTTGAAAAATATTAGAGGCATTTAAAGTAAATCTGATCCATCAACATATACTGCAGTATATACTACAGATATACTGAAGTCAGAGTTTGAAATATTCACATCCACATTTGTCACAAAGTACCTTATAAAAGTCTACCAAACTTTGAATTATTTTAAATATATATATCACTTGCTTGCATTTACATTAATAAACCCTCATTGAGATATTATTGTCATAATGATGGTACATAAATAATGGTAAAACG
The DNA here is from genome assembly GCF_947568905.1 of Ostrea edulis. Classification (NCBI taxonomy): domain Eukaryota; kingdom Metazoa; phylum Mollusca; class Bivalvia; order Ostreida; family Ostreidae; genus Ostrea; species Ostrea edulis. The sequence goes on along the minus strand of NC_079164.1, from coordinate 74,536,250 downwards.
ACATGCCGCACTTTGACGATGTTGATAAGAGTTACAAGTGCATTTCACACACCTGTCAAACCTTCAAAACCTAGGTTCTTTATTAATTTCCTTGCGAATAATTCACCAAATAAAACGCATCTTTTCTGAAGACAAACTGAAAACTGTTATCAAACTTAGGTATATTTATGTTAGCATTCCATATGCTGTAAACAACAACAGAAATGTTGACAAACTAATTTCGACCTACCTCTTTGCATCTCTCTGAGCCATACTTGAACGATGGTTTTGGAATGTTTGCGATGATGAATCAACCAAAGTGAGAGTGTCTGTATGCTTTGCTGTGTATTATTTAACTCTCCGAGTTTCTTAACAAAGTTGCTATCGGAAAAAGAGGACATTTTCCTCTTCACACCACCTGCCTCTCTAAAACCAAAACAAAAGTTGTCTTCCTTAGCGGAAGTGAGAAAGAATTTTCCATTGCTTTCGAAGGGGATATAAGGGCCATAATGATCGAAAAGGCTTTTTAAAATCGCCCTTCAGTCCCACAATGGATATTTATTTGATAAATATGACGTGAAAATGAATGACATTTATTATCATCAACCAATTTGAATTTGTGTTCCATTCTAAAGTCTTGCTTAATTTTATATGATGCTGTGCCCCTTGATATATGGTTTCATCCTGTAAATAGAGGGGGCGCTGTTTGACCGGATGTTGCATGTTGAGATGTGAATGGAAGGAAAAGTAGACTGTAGAGCTTAGTAAAGATTGACAATGCCGTATGCGAACCAACCAACCGTTCAAATTACACAGCTCTCAGAAGAGAATATAAAGTATATTCTAGAAGATACAGATCTTAGGTAAATCGTTAGACATCAGATTAGGCTTTATACATCATTGGATATTGCCTCCCTTCAGATAGTCAAAATACAAAAAGCAAAACTGCTCACACCTTCAATAAAGTTTGTTTACGTAGCAATGCCAGGTTGCCGGTCAGTCGGAAATCTGTTGATTATTGCATTCATATTTCCAATACCACTGTTGAATCACGGGTATCCGGAAAAAAAAATTTAAATAATAATTTTTGGTTTGGTTATATCAATCAATGGATATATGGAAGAAGAAAAAACTTTCTATATATAATTATATATAAACTGTATTTATCAAGTTGGGAACACTTGCCCTATAGCAATATATTCTCGCGAAAATGCGATTATCCATCTTTAGTGAGAGTAATTATATCCCGTACAACCGAGAAAAACATCTGAGGAGTACATCTCTAAAATGCTGCAATGTCCGATACTTCTGCAAATGTATAAATCAAAACAAAAACACTCACGATTTGCATTGGATTTCAGCCTCCTTCCCTCGGATGCAGTAGCGTTGATATGAAATTTCTTGACTCTGTTGTCAATTTTACACAGACCATGCGTGTCATGTAATGATGTTAAGTAGGGCTGTTACGGTTCCAAAAAATTTCGGGTCGGTTCTAATTTTTTTTACTTCGGGTTTGGGTATTTCGGTTCGGGTATAGTATATTTCAAAAATCTGATCTAGTTAAAATCAAAAACCTTTATTGTATTTTGTCACAATAATTACTTGGGGACGTGGACTGAGGTTTAGATTCGACATCCATGGTACCAGAAACAGCGTTGTCACTTCTACTCGTTTCCATCCATGCTTTCAATGTTTTGTCATTGACGATGTTGATCCTGTGGCGTATTTTCAATGCGTCTGACATATCTTACATACTGTCATTATTTACAGTTTTGTCCACAATGCCATCATTTAATAATTGATCAAAATACAGCCACCTTTGAGGATTTGGACAACATTTCGTTTAAACGGATTTCTAATAATGATTCTATTTTAAAAACCAGACCCGAACCGAAAAACGGAAAAATGGAACCGAACCCGACCCAAACAACACAACCCGCGGTTTTCGGTTATTTTGGGTACCCGTTGCAGCCCTAATGTTGAGTGTGTGTCACACTTATTCAGCATTACACAAGATTTGTCATTATTTTTAATCAAGACACCAAAACACCTATTTATGGTAATGTTTATAGGGGAACACGCATGGTCTCACAAAAGAGGGATAATCGCATTTTAGTAAGAAGATCTCGCCATAGGGGAAGTGTTCCCAATCTGTTTATATTGGCTGCAATAATGTATCCCTATCTGATTTTTTTATTCTGACGTTTTCGGGATAGGGCTACAATTCCATAGGATCTTTGTAATGGTGCAAAATAATCTTATGAACAACCGATAATAAACTCAGTGTATTAGTCCCAAATGTTGTTTACACCAAAAGGAGTACCAACTTTGTCCAATAAAGGTGTTTTTCATTAAACATTTAACATCATGTACAGCATGCAAAATTCTTCGTCTGCTCCGCCATGCTTGTTATCGCGAGATCTCATAGATGAATCTACTTAAAAACCTAAACTTTGACAGTCTGCGCGAAAATGTAGTTACTCAAACCACTGCGACAAAGAAAGGAAAATCATATGGTTGCAAAAAGAATTTACACTCTACTGTTCGTTTTTTAACTTGATATTAAATCTAAACCTTTTTAATACCAACGAAATAGCTTTCTCCTCCGTACTTGTCCATTGGTGTAAATACTACCTTAAATGGCATATGCAAATAACTTGACAATCGGAAGTTGAAACTTCAGTACATCAAACATGGTGCACAAATATGAAATGAGAAATTGGAATATATCGAAATTGCTGAAAATGGTAGAATAGAGCCTCACAAATCGTAAGTTGCAGGTTGTAAATTTATATATTGACTATAAAGAAACATAGAATATCATTATATTTGCGTAAAGAAAGTCAGCAAATGTTTAGAATGATGGAAAATGTTGCGGGAGTGAATCACTCCCGGATTTGCACCATTATGGAGATCCTAAGGAGTTGTAGCCCTCTCCCAAAAAAGAAAGAAAGAGAAACGGAAGAGGGCTAAATTATTGCAGCCATGTTTATATAAATAGATAGAGTATTTTGTTATTTATTTATATCTATTTATTGTGTCGCGATCAGACAGGTTTGATCACCAGCCAGATAATAAGTTGGTAGAGCATTCAAGGGGCCCAGGTTTGAATCCCAGTCTGGAGGGTGTCAGGAGAACTTGTACCCAAATTTCTGGGTACAGATTCTCCTGGGTATGAGTTCTCCTGAAGTCTTTTAGAATCGTATGCATTTTCTCCGTTCCTGTTTCATTTTGTGCCGTAGACCACCCCTGGAACTGACAGGACGGAGAAGAAAATTCCTGTAAGGGGATAAAGATCCTGATTTGGTGTCATCAAGGTGTGAAGACATTTAAGGAGGGAGGAATGTGACGGTCTAATGGGTTCGATTGCCGATGGCCAGTTAGCTCAGGTGGTAGAGCACCTGGCTAGAGATTCAGGGTGCCCTGCTACTAGGGTTTGAATCCAGGTCTGGTCCGTTGCATTTTCTCCCTTCCTGTTGAAATTAATTAAAATTTATATACCTATGGTTGAGCATTTCTTGATTCTAATGCGATTTTGTTTTGAAATTTGTCTTTTGGTTGTCTGATGCACTATATTTTGTGCTGTATTTCACATTTATTTTGAAAAAGCAAAACTCAACAAAATAAGACATGCGGTAAACATCAAGTAACTTGCAAAAATTGCATTTAAATGGGGATAACTGCCTTCGTATTTGTTATTTGCGACCATTAATGCTGATTTTACAGTTGCAAATATTTGTTTTACCATCGCGGGTAAAACTCAGCATTCATAGTAGCAAATAAAAAATCAGTTATTACCCATATTTCAAGTTTTGTATGGGGAAGAAGTAAATTCAATTCAGTATCCAGACTTATTTTTAAAAACAATTTTTTTTTAACCAAACTTGAATGCTTTCATCCAAAATAATAAACAGATTATTATTTGCTTAAAGATAGTTAACATTGACCGAGTTGTTTGTGAAGACAGCAATGTATTGAAACATATCATCATGATCATATATAAATCCAATGGGCTTTGTGAAATTGAATTGACCAGCAACCTTACGTGGCTATGTAAAAAATTTGAACTTTATTGAAACTGAGTTTTCAATTCAATTTAATAATTGAAGGTCTGTCACATATGAAGAGGGGAAATGTTTGTAATTTTTCATACTAAATTTCGTGGGTGGCTATTTAAATGTACAGAGATATAAGACTACTTGCAGACATGTAACTCTCAGGGGGAAATGTTCGGACAGGCTTGGATTTCTCCAAAAAAAATAATTCAAATTTAAGTTTGAGTTTTCTTTTTTATTTGATCAGTCTGAGGTTTTCTTTTATTTGATCAGTGAAAATTCGAGCAAAATCGGGACAGGCTTGGATTTCTCGAGGAAAAAATCTCAAACTTAAGTTTGAGTTTTCTTTAAATTTGAGCAAAATCTCAGACTTAAGTCAAAGTTTCAACTCTAGTTTCTTCAGAGAAATCCAGCCCAGACCAAAGAGCTACAGATCCACCCCTTATAAAGACCAGAGAGTTATGGATCTACCCCTTATAAAATCTGCTATTTATAAGGGTAGGATCAGTAGCTATCTATTTATCCAAAGTTACCTGTGCTAGTTACAGTAAATATTGCTCTAACCACAAACAGAACAGATAACTCGGGTAATTGTATGTAGCACTCTGTATGCTGTTTTTCAGTGTGGCCAATGCAATAAGAAGAGTATGCATTGCAGAAGTACCAACAATAGGTAAGTCTCATGGTTATTACTTATCAAAAATGTAAGTTAATGTTGGGTACGGTGGTTTTATGGCAGAAGTTCAGTTGGAATGATAGGCCTGTGTATGACCTTATTTTATCATTATGTTGAATTTTCAATACTGGTCTGTGAATTTTGTTGAGTGTTATGCATGATATCTATGAATCATTACTTACACAATAGACAGATATATCATCATCAATTCTGCTTCTTAGCATTTCAGTTTTCATTTTGAATCTTTTCGTTTATGCCCTTGCACTGAAGCTATTTTGGTTATATCTCTGCTTTTCCATTGATTTATATGAATAATCTTTTAAAAAACATATACAAAGATAGTGTTACTGCAGTGTTTATTCTTACTTTGAAAACCATGTGTCATTATAATCTTTATGAAATAAATGTGATGGGGGGGGGGGGGTCAAAGAGAAATTTAAAGGCTTAATATCTATATTTCATAAATCAACCACCAGTAGTAATTCTTGTATAAACATTCTGCATAATTTATAATTATTGCTTGATTCAGAACAAATGCTTCATTTGTTGGAGATGTTGGTTGGTTTTATGGGTTTTTAAGGGGGGGGGGGGGTTCCACACATAGAGAACAACTTAATTTCTGATCTAAACATGGTCATATAGTGAACAGAATAGATCTGCACATAGAAACTATATGTAATTTTTGTGCTTTATAAATTAATAAAATAATAATAAATGAAAATGATAATCATTGGGGAATCAAAAATCAGAGACAATGGATAAGGGAAGATTTTAAGAAAATTATCAGTAAATACTGTACAGAAAACAAGCTTTTTGATATTTTATTTTGAATTCCTTCTTCTATGGAACTTTATTTTCATGTGTTCATAAACTTACAAGCCAAAAATTTTTTTGGCTTTCAAAGATACCTCAGGCAAAAGAACAGATCTAGAAAGGTGTCTATGTACACTCATGAAGATTTGCATAGACATTCATGTATTACAGCAATCTATGTAGGTTCCAATCTTATTAGATCCACTCATATAGTCACTTCACTGAGTGGATCTAACATTGAATTTTAATTAGATCGGGTTGATTCATACTGTTGCCTTTCTACGTTATTGTGGGAGTGATAAGTAAATCGACATAATTCTGTAATCTTTTTAGCTCACCTGAACCGAAGGTTCAAGTGAGCTATTCTGATCACATTTTGTCTGGCGTCCGTCTGTCTGTCTGTCTGTCTGTAAACTTTTCACATTTTCGACTTCTTCTCCAGAACCACTGGGCCAATTTCAACCTAACTTGGCCAAAAGCATCCTTGGGTGAAGGGCTTTCAAGTTTGTTCAAATGAAGGGCCATGTCCCTTTCAAAGGGGAGATAATCACAAAAATGCAAAAATAGGGTGGGGTCATTTAAAAATCTTCTTCTCAAGAACCACTGGGCCAGAAGAGCTGAAATTTACCTGAAAGCTTCCTGACATATTGCAGATTCAAGTTTGTTCAAATCATGGCCCGTGGTGGTCGGATGGGGCCACAAGGGGGGATCAAAGTTTTACATACAAATATATAGGGAAAAACTTTAAAAATCTTCTTCTCAAGAACCACTAAGCCAGAAAAGCTGAGATTTACATGAAAGCTTCCTGACATAATGCAGATTCAAGTTTGTTCAAATCATGGGCCCCGGGGGTTGGATGGGGCCACAATAGGGGATCAAAGTTTTACATACAAATATATAGGAAAAATCTTTAAAAATCTTCTCAAGAACCACTAAGCCAGAAAGGCTGATTTTTACATGAAAACTTTCTGACATAGTGCAGATTCAAGTTTGTTCAAATCATGGCCCCCGGGGATAAGATGGGGCCCCAAGGGGTGGATCAAAGTTTTACACACAAATATATAGGGAAAAACTTTAAAAATCTTCTTCTCAAGAACCACTAAGCCAGAAAAGCTGAGATTTACATGAAAGCTTCCTGACATAATGCAGATTCAAGTTTGTTCAAATCATGGGCTCCGGGGGTTGGATGGGGCCACAATAGGGGATCAAAGTTTTACATACAAATATGTGGGAAAAATCTTCTTCTCAAGAACCACTGAACCAGAAAAGCTGATTTTTACATGAAAACTTTCTGACGTAGTGCAGATTCAAGTTTGTTCAAATCATGGGCTCCGGGGGTAGGATGGGGCCACAAGGGGGATCAAAGTTTTACATACAAATATATAGTTAAAATCTTTTTCTCAATAACCACTGAGTCAGAAAAGCTGATATTTACAAGAAAACTCTCTGACACAGTGCAGATTCAAGTTTGTTCAAATCATGGCCACCGGGGGGTAGGATGGGGCCACAAGTGGGGGGGTGGGGGTCAAAAAATTTTACATACAAATATAGAAAAAAGCTTCAAAAGAACCATTGGGCCAAAGAAGTTGACATTTACATGAAAGCTTTCTGACATAGTGTAGATTCAAGTTTGCAAAGGGTAGTTTGGGCCATAATAGGGACCAAGGTTTTACATGCAAATATATATGGAAAGTCTTCAGATATGGGCCAAGGTGACTCAGGTGAGCGATGTGGCCCATGGGCCTCTTGTTCATTTTACTTATAAATTTATTTGTAGCAATTGACTGGGTTCAGATTGAGTCTAATTCTGTACTTTGATTTGTAGCTATTGACTGGGTTCAGATTGAGTCCAATTCGACAGTCCTGTTCGACGAGTTTATTTCTCATAGAATTGGCCTGATTCCCTTGACAAGTGATGAAGTGGTAGACCGTATGCAGTTCTCAAGGGTATATTCAATGAAATATTGTTTTACATACTATAAATTGTTCAAGTATCAAAGAATATTAAAACGTATTGCTAGTATGTGGTATTTATTGATGATAGGAAAAATACTCAAATTGCAATATTTTATTTTATTCCTGGACCAACATTATGAAGGAGGAAAAAAATGGTGAATTTGATTGATTTTCCTAGGACTGCACTTGTGAGGAGTTCTGTCCTGAGTGTTCCGTGGAGTTTACTCTGGATGTGAAATGTTCAGAGGACCAGACCAAACATGTGACCAGTGCTGACCTTATGTCGTCCAACCCAAAAGTTGTGCCAGTATGTATACATTTATCCACAGTGTTCGAAATTGGTTTAAAACTTGGTAGACCACGAGTCTATGCCAAAACATGACGACATAGGCCTCATTGAATTGGCATAGACCGCAACACTGAAAAAAAATATCACCCAAAAAACAAACATTTTCATTTACTTCTAATGTACTTAGAAAGCATATTTTCTTTCCATTTCCATAACGGTATCCTCATTTCCTCATAACATTTATCAGACGTCGACTGACCATGTAGAGGTCCTTTGGAATAAATTTATTGCTTTAAATCTAGAAATTGGCATAGACAATTTGGTCTATCTCAATTATAATTGGCATAGACCAGTGTCATTTGACATAGACTCGGTCTATGGTTAATATCGAACACTGTCTACAGAATATATTTTTAAAAATACAAAAAATCACCAACAGCATCAGTCTCTGAAATTAGCAATCTAATTAAAATTAAATGCTAGAGTCGCTCACATACTAGCTACACAAATGAGATTAATTAGATAGTGAAATTAGCCACTGGTCTGAAGACCAAATCCAGAAAATTAGATTTGGGCTTGTAAAAATATTACTTATACGAAAGTTTTTTCTAAACTGAAAAAAAATAATGTGTTTGTTTTAGGCCATTGAATTTCTTTGTAGTTTAGTATTAAAACAGTCTAGATACAGAGGCCTGCAGTCTCTGAACATAATACAGCTGGGAAATTATTTTAGTGACTTCCATCAAAATTTTACATACCGGGTATAGACAAAACACTTGGTAGTCCATTGGTAAAAATTTTATTTTTGTAATAAACAAGACATTTGATATAAGCAACATTGGATGATATAAACAGGCAAGTAAATCAAATGAACATTCTTTATCAATAATGCATATTGTATGACCAGTAAAAGTGTGGAAGTAAAAATATTAAAAAAGAAAATTTCTGCACTATTAGATTTTTTGAAATTGGTAAATACAGCTTTTAAAATGAATGCAATAAAACATAATATTAGAAATTTCTGGTATAGGAATGAGTAAGACAGGTGTTCTACAGGGTTTTAGCATTATGTAGAATAATAGCATCAGTGATATCCTGTAGACTGTAGCGATCAGCAGGACTGCTAACAAGGCAGTGAGAGACTAAATCTGTCAAAGAGTTATTGGCAGAACTCGGAACTGATGGCATGTTTCCCTGCATGATATCCATGAAAACTGAAAATGGGTTTGTCCCACTCCTGTCATAAAAAGCAGGTTCAAGAGCCAGCATTTCATACAACAGACAGCCTATGTTCCAAGAGTGGGCTTTGGTGTCGGGTTTCTGGCGACCAATGACCTCGGGTGCCTCATAAACTGGCATGTTTATTTTGGCCTCAAATGTTGTGATTTGTTCACTCTCGTCGTGTGTGCAGTTTACTGTGATATGACCAGACGTGTGGAATTGAATGCTGGTGGATGATATTCTGGCAATAGGGGAGATGTTTTTGGACTGGAAAACATTCATAATGCTTGAAAGTGTTTGCCATATTATGCTGTGGTCTAAAGTGCACCCAGTTTCGTTTGCCTTGTCAATCTTCTCAGCTAGGGATTGGGTTGGGATAAAAACACAACACAGGTGGTCGTCTTCTGCAAATGATGCTATCAGAGAGGGGTTGTAGTCTGAAAGACTAACACTAGCATCTAAAAATACCAAAATAATAAATACATATAAAGAGGTATAAAAGATACATATGTATATGTACCATAATTTTTATTTAAAAGAATCCTCTTATCCATTTGAGAATTTCTACCACCCCCCACCCTTGTGATACTGAAGTTTATTGGTTTCCTTTCTATGTGTCTGTCTGTCCATCACTGAGAATGTCTTATTTCATTTCTGCACATTTTTTTTTACATTATTCTTTCAGATATTGATAAGAAACTTACTTTATAGCTTTCAAAAACAGTAGTTTTCAAAAATTATAGCCCTTTGCATAAAATGTTTTCTGCATTCTCCGTTATGCATCAATATAAGGATAAAAAAAATTGCTTTGTAGATTTCTAATAAACAAATATAGATTAATTTTGACTTTGCATGATTGAACTACAAATTTTGGGCTTAAAACTTAATCATTAAATAGTGTTAACTAGAAGTCAAGTGTCTGTAAAAATTTAAAATTTTGTGCAAGTGGTACCTGATAAACATAAACAACCACCAACATAAAACAAGTATGATTGACCAACTTTTATAAAGTTATGTCCCTTTTTTTGAGAAAAATATTCACAATTGGGGAGCTGGATACTTGTTTAATCTGAAAAAGAGTCTAAAGACAACAGCTTTACAAATTGAAGTGCAAATTTTATGTAGAACTAAGAAATGAAATAAACCTATTAAAGTTTCCATGAATGTGTTATTATAATGTTGAAGATCTTACATTTCGGGAAAATTTTAATGATGACATCCTCATTATTGAGACAACAGTATGCTGGGTAGCACTGCCGGGTGTGATTGACAGGTCTCAATCTCTCCACATCTATAAGGAAATCTTTCATGCTCAGTGTTGTAACTCTGTGCTTCAATGTATCTGGTAGAGGCAGATCCTTCACCTTCAAATAAAAAGGGGGAAAGAATGGGATTTCAGAGTTTCCCCGACATTTAAAAATTTAGTATAAATGATCATCCATATATTTACAATTGTATTTACGGTTGTATTTTCATTCGACATTTGTTTTTGACATGGTCTGTAAGTGGTTTGTATAAGAATTGTGTGTCATGTTTAAGACATGAAGATAAACATACCCTCTCTATACATCGGAGTGTTAGATTCTGCACTATGGCCTTTCTGCTTTGACTCTGCAAGGATGTCGGATCTCTCGTTTCTTCTTGCTCGTACGCAGTCTTGGATATCGGATCATAGAGTCGTAACATAATTATCAACCCATTGCACACAACATGAAAAATTCTATATAAAAAGAAAAATAATCGGTAATTGATGCACACTAAAGGTTGAAATATGGATATTTAAGCTTTGCATGCAAGTTAAATCTTTTTATTCCCTCGCAATTCATTGTGAGAGGGGATATAGTAACAGGGCCGTTCGTGTGTGGGTGATCGTGTGTAACACTCATCTTGTAAGCACTGTTCAAGCCACATTTTTTGCTCAATTGATTTGATGCTTCACATGTAGGTTTGTTAAAAGAAGAGGAAGAACCCTATTGGTTTTGAGATCAAAGGTCAAGGTCACTACAGCACTTTATAGAAACATCTTTAGGCACTCTACAGGTCACATTTTTTGCTCAATTGATTCGATACTTCACATGTAGGTTTGTTGAAAAGAGAGGAAGAACCCTATTGGTTTTGGGGTCAAAGGTCAAGATCACTACAACACTTTATAGAAAAATCTTTTAGGCACTCTACAGGTAACATTTTTAGCTCACCTGAGCTGAAAGCTCAAGTGAGCTTTTCTGATCGCCTGTTGTCCGTCGTTTGTCAGTAAACTTTTTACATTTTCGACTTCTTCTCCAGAACCACTGGGCCAATTTCAACCAAACTTAGCTAAAAGCATCCTTGGGTAAAGGGCCTTCAAGTTTGTTCAAATGAAGGGCCATGTCCCTTTCAAACAGGAGATAATCATAAAAATGCAAAAATATGGTGGGGTCATTTAAAAATCTTCTTCTAAAGAACCACTGGGCCAGAAAAGCTGAGATTTACAGGAAAGCTTCCTGAAATAGTGGAGATTCAATTTTGTAAAAATCATGGCCCCGGGGGCTGGATGGGGCCACAATAGGGGATCAAAGTTTTGCATACAAATATATTGGGGAAAATCTTTAAAAATCTTCTTCTCAAGAACAACTGAGCCAGAAAAGTTGAGATTTATATGAAAGCTTCCTGACAAGTCCAGATTCAAGTTTTTAAAAATCATGGCCCCCGGAGGTAGGATGGGGCCACAAGGGGGATCAAAGTTTTACATAGAAATATATAGGGAAAATCTTTAAAAATCTTCTCAAAAACCACTGGGCCAGAGAAGCTGAAATTTACATGAAAGCTTCCTGACATAGTGCAGATTGAAGTTTGTTAAAATCATGGCCCCGGGGGTAGGATGAAGCAACAATAGGGGATCAAAGTTTTACATACAAATATATAGGGAAAATCATTATTAATCTTCTTCTGAAAAATCACCAGGCCAGAAAAGTTTACATTCACATGAAAGCTTCCTGACATAGTCCAGATTCAATTTTGAAAAAAAAATGGCCTCCGGGAGTAGGTTAGGGCCACAATAGGGATCAAAGTTTTACATGCGAATATATATTAAAAATCTTTAAATATGAGCCAAGGTGACTCAGGTGAGCGATGTGGCCCATAGGCCTCTTGTTTGCTTGATTGATTTGATACTTAGTTATCAAGAGAGGAAGAAATCTATTGATTTTGGAGTTAAAAGGTGTAGGTCACAACAGGACTTCATAGAAAAGATTGCTTACATTGCGAGGAGATGCCCCACTTTGTGGAGCTCTTGTTTGTTACGTATTAGGAAGATGTAACAAGATTACTAGAAAAAGATGACTGTAATACAAAAGATTTTTCTTTCAACAGGTGACGTCCAGAAATAAAGAAGAAACAAGTGAATATGAAGACACAGATGGTAATTTGGTTCCAATGCACATTATTCTCATTTTTATATGCCCGTCTTTAGACAGGACTTATTATGGTACAGTGATGTCCATTCGGGGTTTTCTGTTTCTAATTTCATTTCTTTGTCACATATCAAGCTGAAACTTGCTATAAAGCTTCTTTGTGGATCACTCTTGATCATGTTGCAATTTTCATCCATTTCGACCTCTCTTGCAGGAGATTTGCCCCTTTATTTGAAAATTATTGTTATATGGAGGGTATATAATTTGTCCGGCAAACTCCTCCCACTATTTTCAAATGAGGAAAAACACTCTATGTAAGCATTTTCTCAGGTGTATTATGTACTGTTTGCGGTACCCTTGTTTTTTTTTGGTACACAGTCTCAAATATTTTGATGGTGCTACTGTTAAGTCAAGTGCAGTAGATCGCACCATTTGAAGTGCATACTTGTCATTCATCTTATATACTATAACATCAAAATGAAGATCTTAAAGCTCAATGTAGACAATGTCATATCTGTCTGGTGTAGGTCATTCACTGCCCTGGAAACAACCATTGATATATTAATTTCAGAACACTGACAAGTAACTTTTTTCCCCTCTAATTGGGGTTGGTTTTTTTTTTTTGTTCACAAAAGACACACGGTTTGCAAGAAAAATAATTCACATTAATTTGAGAAAAAAATGGTGGCAAAGTATTCCGGTATTGTGGATTTATTTTTTCCATACATTATCTAAATTAGTATACCATCAAAGGTCAGAGTGAATATACAACAGTAATGAAAGAAATCTGTAAGATTTGTGTTCAATTAATGTTAATCTTTTTTCCAGATATTTTGATTGTGAAATTAAGAAAAGGTCAGGAACTTAAAGTAAGAGCTTTTGCCAGGAAGGGTTTCGCAAAAGAGCATGCCAAATGGAACCCCACGTGCGGTGTAGCCTTTGAGTATGACCCAGATAATTCACTGAGACACACCCTATATCCCAAACCAGAAGAATGGTGAGTTGTTAGTGTGAAGGAATTCAGGTGTACATGGTCAAGAATTCAGATGTACATGATCAAGAATTCACATGTACATGGTCAAGAATTCACATGTACATGGTCAATTCATGTGATAAGAATGATAACCAGTATCATCTATTTGTAAGGAATTTTGAATATACTAAAGATTGATCTTGAAAGTTGATTTATTCCTTTCTATATACAGTTTGTTCCCCGTCTCTTTTCTATATATTCATCTACAAATGAATAGTTTGTCATACCGTATAGTAGGTTTTTTCAGCGGGTCTAAAATTTGGTGATTTGCTGGCTCAAAGGTATGCAAATAATTTTAGCGGAATAAATTTTGGCAGACAAGGAAGATTTATCTCTCTTGCAAATACTGAAGTCACAATTGGGTGCATATTTGGCAAGTGAAATTTTTTGTGTAAAGCTATCTAACCGCTAAGATAAGCCGAATTTATCACCTCGTGGAATAAACCCGCTATACGTTAACTACTTAATATATACATCTACATATGAAAAGTTTGTCATAACTACTTGATAGAACAAAAGACCACCAGTCTGATTGACTATGTACAAGTACCATCCCTTGTTTTTAAGTTGCCTCTTTATACTAAATTATACCGTGTTATTTATTTTCATATTTAATACATCTTCGGTAGTATTGTAAAACTTCAGTATTTCCATGATTCAATTTTCAGACCATTATGAAAACGACATGTATTAAATGGATCATATTGTTAAAATGGTACATGTCCCCAGCTTTGAATACATGTATGAATAAACATCTATTTATTTATCTGTAGGTTACAAATTTTGCATTTCTTCATTGCAGGCCTAAAAGTGAATATTCAGAACTCGATGAAGACACGCGTAAGTAGATTCACATTATGGAAGAATTCATATGTCAATTTATTTTGAATTGAAGGTGGGCCTGTAAAAAATTTGTTGGTGAGATAAAGGAATATATATTTATTTTACAGATGAAGCACCTTTTGATGGAGTTGGACATCCAAACAAATACTACATCAATGTAGAATCTTGTGGATCCCTGAAGCCTGAAAATATTATGTTCTCGGCACTAGCTGTTCTCAAAAAGAAACTCAGTGACTTACAGACTCAACTCAGTCATGAAATCCAACAAGATGTGTTGGCCATTTAATACTGCTTCATATCTTCTGTTTCTGTGATGTAAACAGAGCATCATTTCATACGGTCATTAAAATGTCAATTTCATTAAAGTTTTCTTAATATAATTGTATGGTGTTGTTATCTAAATGTATATGAGTGATGCATTTACATGTCAGCAAAATGTAGAGGTCCTTTTTTAAAGGAGATAACAGAGGGTGCTGGATGTTGACTTAGTACACAATGGTGATTAATTACTTTTGATACCCCCACAAAGTTTGAAGGATAGGGGTATATTGGTTTCACTCCCACTATCGAACCCGAAATGCATTTTGCTAAATTTTGTGGAGATGTTGATACTATTGTAACAGGAATGGAGAAAATGCAGCATACCAGACTGAGATTCGAACCCGGGGCCCCCTGAATCTTCAGTCAGGTGCTCTACCAACTGAGCTGTCTGGCCACCAGCGAACAAACCCATCTTACTGCTGCACTATGTAAACCTATACACTTAGTATTTTCAGATTGATATGTTTAACGGTAATTGTGAAAAAATAGTTCTGACCATCTGTAGTTATTCTTCATGACATTTCTGTAAATTCTGTCCACATACAACTTTTGAGGATGTCTTTGAATCACCATGTCTGTCTTTTAATCTATCCATATGTTATAAAAAGGGACAATTAATCGGTTTCCTCTAGGTATAAGTGTAAAATTAAGCTGGTGACCAAATATGTACAGTGTAGGTTTGTATTTCCTCCTTTTTACACCATGGATATTTAGAAAAATCAAGGTCAAAAGAATTTAATAATATGTGTCTTGGATTTTCAGCTATATGATATTTCAAATATTCCCTGTGGTGTATTGGTCTTGCAACTTAGAATTTATTTTGGTAGAATACATCAGTATGATATCTATGGAAATACTTTTTATGGATAGTGTATAGTTTGCTACTTAGCACATAGCAGTTAAGTTGCAATGCTTCTATAGTTTGAATTTTTATTTAATCGATACAATCCGCTTAAAACATTTGGTGTAATAATTCTTGAGTTGAGTTTAAGTCATTTGGGTGATCTATTGCCATTGGTCTGCATGCATACCATTGATTAAATTCTTTCCAAATTTGTTATGAAGTATCCTATAGACTTCAGGACTCCTGCATCCCCAGGGTCTTACATAGGGTTGGGGCAAAAATTGACCAATTTTTAAAAATCTCCATCTATACATTTGTAAGAAAAACTGAATGCATAGTCATGTAGAGCAGGAAGGCCTCTACCAAATTGTAAATTTCATGATCTCCAGGGTAGAGATTAAAAAAAAAAAATCCAGACTCCTGGGCGGAAACAAACTTGTTCTGAAATGTTCCTGTGTAAAACATCTTTAATGCTATTGATTCTAAACTTGTAAATTTCATAATCCCAGGTGGGGACAAAATTATCACAGTAATAATTGTAATTATCATTTGAAAGATTTCTTTAATTTGTCTTATACTTTATAAAAACTAATTGCATATTTGGGGAAAGCAGAAAGGGATATACCAAACTTGTAAATTTCACTACCCAGACTATAGGGTGGGTCCAAAATAGTCATATAGTTAATATAACGTGTTTTAAGTCTTTTATCATTATCAACACTTTGGGGGCATTTTTGTTTTAGAACATATCTTGTTTTATACTGCTACTAATTACCCGGTATTATAATTTAGCTTAGATATGTAAAACGGGAAAATTATTGCAGATTTCGTAGCTGTTGGGTCTAGTGATCGGCCCTTCGGATGAGACCGCAATTTAAAAAAAAAACAGGCCCCGTGTCACAGCAGGTGTGGCACGATAAAGATCCCTCCCTGTTCAGAGGTCGTAACGCCGAGTATAGGCCTAAATTTTGCAGCCCTTCACCGGCGATGGTAATGTCTTCATATGAGTGAAAAATTCTCGAAAGGGAGGTTAAACATTATATCGTACAATCAATCGATACTTTTAACTAATACTTGGATGACCGGTATAGAGGACTATGGGACTTAGGAAAGTGACTCTTGTAAACAAACGAATTCCATGAGCAGATTTTACGATATGCATGTATATAAGATTAGAAAATATTTACCTTGTAATGTTCGGCGTATTGGTAGTAGATCTAAACAAAACAAACCATTTGTGACGTCATAATTGTTTAGGTTTTTCTTTTCCTTTGTGACGTCAACTGAATTATGGGGAAGTCGGTTTCGGGATTAGAGTACAGTGGCGGATCCAATTTTCAGAGAGCAGTTGTGGACTAAGTGTGCACCTTGGTTTTTCCATCCAAGGGGTGGGTGTGAAGAGCCCAAATTAGCATTTCTGTTTAAGTGTTCAAACAAAGGAAGTTTGCAACGCATGTAACACCCCCAATAAATATGCATACACTCAATTTTCTTTTTCAAACGGCTGGAACGGACGAGAATTTATCAGCTTGGTGAATCAATAAATAATTGAATATTTTAAAGTTTTTAAAAAAGAAATTCACTGATTCATATATTCATTGTGTTAAAATTTTAATTCAACGAAGTATAAGATTAAAAAATATTGATTACAGTAATACTCTATACATCCAATGATATGACATATATACTTTAATACCATAACCTATTTCTACTGTATAAGGAATTACGAAGATAAGAACTTGATGCATGAGTCAGGCGACATTGATTCGATTTAGTATTCTACTATTCATTTTTTATATTTCTAATTCATATATACACATTAAATCAGAGAGATTTTATTGATAACACGTCCAATATCTCATTTAAAAACGCATCTGTTAAATCATATTATGAATATAGAATACAATCATGGTCTCATTGGCGACATAACATAAATCTGTTTAACATACTTGAGGTCAAAGTAAAAGACACACCAACGGGCATATCGTATCGTATTTCAGGGATGGGGGCAATCGGAAGAGATATTGGGGTTAGTTGGTAAAAAAAAAAAAAATTGACAAGCAATAAAAAAGAGGGAGTTAACCCGATCTTCAAAATCCTAAATAGTCTTCGGGTAATTTGTAACTACATCAACAACACCCACCCCCTTGAATTCATTGTCTTAAATCTGAGGAGGTAGAGCTTGTATTTCATTTCGCTAAATGTTTGGGGGTTTTTTTTGGGGGGGGGGGGGGGGGAGGCAGTCACGCAATATACTGAAACAGACAGTGAATTATCTCCCTTTGACTGTATAATCAAAAATAATTGTAAATATTGTAATTAATGTGTCTGTTGATTAAAAAGAGTTAACAAGAATTAATATCATAAAAGAATAAAACAAACAAAAATAGTTATGCATATGTAGATAGTCAGGTAGACTTTTTAAACCCCCTAATTAGATTGTGGTATGTAGAGTCTTGTAGCCTGTTAATATGTGAATGCTGGAACACATATATAGTGAGCAGCCACTTGGATCTAGGGTTCGTTCGTTGTCTAAATGATAGAAGTAGCCGATAGTTATTGACAGTATCACATTGGTGCTCTTGTGAGTAAGAGATTCATAGCTATAGTTAAAACGTATCTCATTTCCAGTGTTAGAATCAATAGCACTGTGGGTTTTTGATATGCAACTGGCATAATACGGCAAGTGGCTATATATCAAGTGGCATTGCAACTGGCTGATGCAAGTGGCAATTGGCAAGTGTCAAATGCAACTGGCCCATGCAAGTGGCTATAGACAGTTGGCATATGCAAGTGGTTAGGCCAGTGACTTACAAGACAAGTTGTTTAAATTAAAGACCAGTTGAATAACCAGGGGTTCAGGACACCAGACAGGTGTATAGAATATATGTATATTTTGTAAATTGTTTAACTTGTTGTATTTCGTTAAGCACCAGACAGGTGTCAATAATATATGTATATATTGCAACTAGTTGTACTCCAGATAGGGCCTAGACACACGGTAGACGCCCGGCACGTTACAAGATTTTGGTGGCAGCGGTGGGATTTTATTGGACATGATGAGTGACCGAGACAAGAAGTACGTAGATGCCAGTCTGAAGGAAACATTAGATAAGATGGAGAGCAAGTTGAAGAAGTACCGCATTGACCAGTCTACCCCAACCAGTGGTCATTATGGTAAAGTGCCCTCACCAGACAGTGGACATGCCACACGTCCTTCAGATTACACTTTTGACTATGACGAGGGTGTCACCATAACAGGCCACTGTGACCCATTGCATACTGACAGAGAACAAAGTCGTCAACATGACCGCGATAACAGAACCACTGAAATGTTCTCGTCACATGGCGGAGCAAGGCAAAAGGTTAGATTTGCCAGTAATCACAAAGAGGGTGAATATCACGGCTTGCCTTTAGATTATTTGTCGTCTAGTTCAATAGTTCATCAGCATCCTGTTGAAATTGATGCAAGGAGAGCACCCTTTGAGACAAGTAGAGAAGAAAGAAACAACAAGGTGACTATCAAACCAGCTACATATGACGGGTCTAGTTCATGGCTTGACTATAAGTGTCATTTTGAAGCTTGCGCAAGTGTCAATGGCTGGAATGAAGAGACAAAGGGCTTGTTTTTGGCTCTATCCCTGCGAGGCCAAGCTCAATCAGTACTAGGTGACTTGCCTACTGACAGAGGGCAACACTACCAGACGCTTGTAAGGTCCTTACAGGAAAGGTTTTCACCTCCTAACCAGACTGACCTATACAGAGTACAGCTTAAGGAGTGAAGACAGAGACCTTTGGAAACACTATCAGAGTTAGGCCAGGCCATAAGACGGTTGACTAACTTGGCCTACCCAACAGCACCTGGAGAAGTTCGTGAGACCTTAGCTAAGGATCAGTTTATTGACGCGTTAATCGATTCAGACATACGCATTCGTATCAAGCAGTCCAGACCTGCCAATTTGAACGAAGCCATTAGTCTTGCAGTGGAACTTGAGGCTTACAACAGAGTTGAAAAGCGCGACAGAGAGCTCAGAGGACATTTGCGAACAGCCACAGCTGAAGAGCTACACACGACAACTGACACAAGTAATGACCACAAACTAGGAACGTGGATGAAATCAGTAGAGGAAGGCATGAAATGTATTACAGAGGAGCTGAAGCAGCTAAAAACATCCAGACAGAGGGTGACTAGTGACAGATGGTATAAGGACAAAAGAGGTAGCAACAGACAGGAGAAAGTGTGCTTTGAATGCAGGAAGCCAGGTCATATCAAACGATATTGCCCTCTGCTAAACAACAGGCAGAACGAGGAAAGACCAACTGGTAAAAACAGTGCAAACAAGTTTAGTAGGGATCAGAACTCTACAACCGGGCCAAGTGTGTCGGTTGGACTTGGATCATCAGTCGAGGAATGTGGATTGTATGTTGATGTAAAGATCCAAGGAGAATCAGCAAGATTTCTGGTAGACACAGGAGCTACTGTTACTCTAGTGTCAGAAGGCTTATACAAGAGGTTACCAATGTCTGTAAGACCTAACTTACATGGGGTAACACAGACCATAATGACAGCCAATAGTACTGCACTGACGGTACATGGAAAGGCTGAGTTTAACGTTTGCATTGACCAGATGACATGTTACAGTGAGGCAATTGTTGCAAAACTGAAGATAGATGGTATCTTGGGCCTCGATTTTATGAAGGCACACCACTGTATGGTTGATGTTAACAATGAGGTACTTGTTGTTAATGGATGGGAGAAAAGACTCTCCATAGAAGGCTTCCTTGGATGCTACCGAATCACAGCTGTCAAAACAGTAAGCATACCACCAAGAAGCGAAATAATTGTACCTGGCAAGGTGTGTGTGCCAGAAGGTTCTACCTTACCCTTGCATGAAAGTATTGTTGAACCAATGTACAGTAAAAGTAGAGACGAATGTGCACTGACAGCAAGAACAGTTGTTAGCCCTAGAGAAACTGTTCCAGTAAGATTGATGAATACAGAGGAAGATGCCAAAGTTGTGCATTCAGGAACTGTCATAGGACAACTGTCAGAGATTGATCATGTAGAAGCCTCATCGCCAGAGGAACAGCCTCCGTGCTCAAATGAGCTTCGGGCAGATTTAGCTGAACTGTTGCAGAAGACTGAGAAAAACCTAACATTGGTGCAGAAAGAAAAGGCAAGAGATTTCCTCTTGAAGTATGCATCTTTGTTTGCCGAGAGCAACTTGGACTTAGGCCGAACAGGTGTTGTCAAGCACCGCATTGATACAGGGGACAATCGACCAATCAAGCAGCAGCCAAGAAGGGTACCAGCACATCTAACGGAAGAAGTTGACAAAAACATAGATGAAATGTTGGAAAAAGGCGTCATCAAACCCTCAAACAGCCCATGGTCGTCGCCAATAGTCATGGTTAAAAAGAAGGACGGCTCATACCGCTTCTGTGTAGACTATAGGCATCTCAATAGCTGCACTATACAGGATGCATATCCTCTTCCGAGGATTGATGAGTCACTTGACCAGTTGTTGGGATCTGCATGGTTTTCAACGCTAGACCTTTGCTCAGGCTACTGGCAAGTAGAGATGGACTCTAACGACAAACCAAAGACAGCCTTTGCAACAAGGCGCGGCTTATTTGAATTCAATGTCATGCCGTTTGGCTTAAGTTGCGCCCCAGCCACTTTCGAACGCCTGATGGAAAGTGTCCTTGCTGGATTGCAATGGGACATATGTCTTGTGTACTTGGATGACATTATTGTCACTGGCAAGTCATTTGATCAAATGTTAGAAAACTTAAAGAGAGTGTTTGAGCGGTTGAAGAATGCAAACTTGAAGCTGAAGGCCAAAAAGTGTTGCCTGTTTGCAAAGCAAGTTGTCTATCTGGGGCATGTTGTGTCTGAGAAAGGATTAGCTACAGATCCAAGCAAAATAGCAGCGGTAAAGGAGTGGCCAGAACCCTCCAATGTGACTGAACTAAGGTCATTTCTTGGTTTGTGCGGATACTACCGTAGATTTATCAAAGACTTTTCTGCAGTAGCAAAATGTCTACATCGTCTTACTGAAAAGGGAAAGCCATTTGCTTGGACTTCAGAATGTCAAGAGGCATTTGAACGGTTGAAATGCCACTTGATTAACTCCCCAATACTTGCCCATCCAGATTTTACATTACCGTTTATACTGGACACAGACGCAAGTGACCAAGCAATTGGAGCTGTATTGTCGCAGAATGTTGGTGGCAAAGAATCTGTCATTGCCTATGCTAGTAGGACGTTAACCAAATGTGAACGTAGGTACTGTGTTACCCGGAAAGAGCTTTTGGCGGTGGTCCATTTTGTAAAATATTTCAAGCACTACTTATATGGAAAAGAGTTTTTGATTCGCAGTGACCACGGTTCACTCAGGTGGTTGTTTAAGTTTAAAAACCCTGAGGGCCAGCTAGCCAGATGGTTAGAAACCCTGAGTGCCTATAAGTTTCAAATACAACATAGGCCAGGCACGCAGCATAGAAATGCAGATGCGTTAAGCCGTATACCATGTAGACAATGTGGGTTGACCCTGTGTTGGAAAGCCAGGGGCCGGAAAGAGATGCACAAGACAAACACAAGGTGGATTCAGTGACCTCTGTCAATGTGAACAAATTAGGAACTGAGAAAGACGACCTGTGTCTCAAGATAAAAGATGTACAAAATGATGATCATGACTTAAGACAAGTAAAAGGTTGGCTGGATAGCAAACAGAGACCTGCATATGATGACATTAGTGGGCTTGGGTATGTAATAAGGTCTCTTTGGTCACAATGGGATAGTCTTGTTATAGATGATGGTATCTTATATCGAAAGTTTGATCTTGGTACCGGTAAATCCTCCCAGCTACAGGCAGTTGTGCCGTGTAGTGAACGCCGAACAGTGTTACAGTATTGTCATGATGTTGAAACGGCAGGACATTTGGGGGTAACTAAGACTTTGGCACGCGTTCGACAGAAATACTACTGGCCAGGTCTGCAGGCTGACACAAGAACTTATATTGCTGGTTGTGAAAAATGTGCCAAAAGGAAAGGTCCGCAGATGAAGAAGAGGGCGCCTATGAAATTGGTCAAGAGTGGCATAACAATGGACAGGATTGCAACTGACATCCTTGGGGAACTTCTAATGACAGAAAAGGGCAACCGGTATATTTTGGTGGTTTCTGACTACTTCACCAAGTGGACAGAAAGTTTCCCTATGCCCAACATGGAAGCTGCAACAGTAGCCAGGATAATTGTTGAAGAAGTTGTTGCCAGATTTGGCGTCCCCTCTAGTATCCACTCTGACCAAGGATGCCAATACGAGAGTGAACTCTTCACTGAGATGTGTCGTGTCTTGCATATAAAGAAAACACGCACCACGCCCTTCCACCCTCAGAGTGACGGGATGGTAGAACGTTTTAATAAGACTCTGGTCGCGATGTTAAGTGCCTATGTCAACGAGCATCACTCAGACTGGGACAACTACTTGCCCTATGTTATGATGGCGTATAGAGCATCAGTTCACGAAACCACAGGGTTTACTCCAAATTATATGATGCTTGGCAGAGAGGTCTCGACCCCACTCGATCTAATGTATGAAATGCCGCAGTCTGTCAAGTTCATTCCACATAACAAGTGGGCTTGGCAATTGAAAGAGACACTGGAAGAAGCTCATCGGTTTGTTCGAGAGAACATAAATACAGCCATGTTGAGACAAAAGCGATATCATGATCAGAAGCTCTCATGGCAAGTGTTTAAGCCAGGAGATGACGTATATGTCTACTTTCCTCTGCGGAAAGTGGGACGTTCACCAAAGTTCACGAGTTACTGGCAAGGCCCTTACAAAATTATCAGCAAGTTAACAGATCTAACCTACAAGGTTAACTGTGGACTTCGGGGCAAACCCCAAGTTGTACATGTTGACAGGTTAAGACTAAAGCACAAACAGGTCTTAAGGGGCGAATTAGTGAACAGTAAGGAGGTCCAGGTTGACGCAGACCCCTCTGATAAATTGATATTAAATGATGATATTTTGGGTAGTGAGGAAGCTGAGATACAGCAAGTTGACAATGACATTGTGTTAAGTGAAACTGACACTTGTACAAGCAGTACAAGAATTAGAAGACAGCCTAAATGGTTGAGTGATTTTGTTCAGTGGTAAACAGTGTGTAACACAATTTCTTTCTCTTTGTAGGGAAATGGCGAAAACCAAAACAACTGGTGGTGAGCCACTGAGGAAGTGTCCATTTTGTACGTTCAAGACGGGACTTCATTCTGAGTGGAAGGACCACATGGCGGAATGTTATGAGAAAAGATACTTTTGTAAAAAATGCGACTATTCAACAGACAAGAAAGTAAACTACTTGCGACGCCTAAAGAGGAACCACGCAGAGCAGCCTGATGGGAACCAGAGCAGTGCCCAGCAAACTGGTAGATGCTCAGACAGTTGTGGGACAAGTTCATCTAAAGAACCCAATGAACCAGAATCATCGGACGAAGAGGAGTGGTTGTCACAGGAACCTGACATAGCCATTGAAGAGGAGCCAGAAAGTACTGAAAGCAAAAACGCCGATGAATGTTCATCTGCTCAACGCCCTCAGGATCAAGACGATCGACTGGTAGTGGATGCAACCACAAGAAAACGAACACAGCCACTGCCTGTTTATACTCCCAGCAGGACAAAGACCCCAAGGCTTGAGAATGTGATAGGTGATGTTGCAGTTCCAGTTCAGACTGTAGATAAGGGTGTTCAAACCGACCCTGTGTTGTACACTAAATCAATTAAGACGACAACTATTGTAAAGGAACATGGTCGCAAGATTGTGACAGTGAAAAGAGAGAAGATGTTGTGACTGTAAATACTCTTTTTCATGGTGTTGATTTGTTTGAGCATGTAGTTGTAGTGTAACTTAGATCATGCGGGACGCATGTTCTTAAGGGGAGGGAAGTGAAACAGACAGTGAATTATCTCCCTTTGACTGTATAATCAAAAATAATTGTAAATATTGTAATTAATGTGTCTGTTGATTAAAAAGAGTTAACAAGAATTAATATCATAAAAGAATAAAACAAACAAAAATAGTTATGCATATGTAGATAGTCAGGTAGACTTTTTAAACCCCCTAATTAGATTGTGGTATGTAGAGTCTTGTAGCCTGTTAATATGTGAATGCTGGAACACATATATAGTGAGCAGCCACTTGGATCCAGGGTTCGTTCGTTGTCTAAATGATAGAAGTAGCCGATAGTTATTGACAGTATCACATTGGTGCTCTTGTGAGTAAGAGATACATAGCTATAGTTAAAACGTATCTCATTTCCAGTGTTAGAATCATTAGCACTGTGGGTTTTTGATATGCAACTGGCATAATACGGCAAGTGGCTATATATCAAGTGGCATTGCAACTGGCTGATGCAAGTGGCAATTGGCAAGTGTCATATGCAACTGGCCCATGCAAGTGGCTATAGACAGTTGGCATATGCAAGTGGTTAGGCCAGTGACTTACAAGACAAGTTGTTTAAATTAAAGACCAGTTGAATAACCAGGGGTTCAGGACACCAGACAGGTGTATAGAATATATGTATATTTTGTAAATTGTTTAACTTGTTGTATTTCGTTAAGCACCAGACAGGTGTCAATAATATATGTATATATTGCAACTAGTTGTACTCCAGATAGGGCTTATCATTGTTCAATAAAACTCGGGTGAACCGGGCACGAGGCTAGACACACGGTAGACGCCCGGCACGTTACAATACCTTTATTTCCGTTGGAAAAATTTATGATAATTGTCGAAAAGGGTGGGAGGGGTGGGGCTTCCTAATTCTACTTGCCAAAGCAACACGTACAATTAAGAAATACTCTTATCGATAAGCCAGAAGTGATGATATTGTATAGGTTGCCAGTCAACAAGAGACCACAGGTATCTGAATTAATTTTAATCAATAAATAAATAGGAAAAAAAACTCTTTTATACATATAGATAGAGTTCTTTTTTTTTTTTTCTTTTTTTTTGTGTGTATTTATATCTAAGTTACATGTATTTATTGATTAAAATTCAGATACCTGTAAAGAGACATCAATGGAAATGCTCATGCATCTTTATCATATTGTTTCCGTTGTTTATTTATGTTACAATCATTTATGGAGCGCCAAATTAACATAAACTCAAATAATTGAAGATATCTTCAATTATTTGAAGATATCATCAATTAATTTGATGCGCGCAACAAATGAATTAAAGATCTCTTCAAATAATTAATGGTATCTTCAATTCTGAATTATTGCGCGAATTAATTGAATTGATGATGGCATTAATTCTTCAGCTGAATTTATGCGCGCTTTAATTGAATTAATGATCTCTTCAAATGAATTAATGATATCAACAATTGAATTGATGCGCACTACAATTCAATCAGTGGAAGAGAGCAATAATTGATATAATGCGCGCATTAAATCAATTGATGAGAGCAATAATTGAATTGATGCGCGCATTAATTCATTTGATGAGAGCAATAATTGATTTAATGCGCACATTAATTCAATTATTGCTCTCTTCAATTGAATTATTGATATCTTTAATTCATTTGAAGAGAGCAATAATTCTTTTAGAGAGCTAGAGCAACTAAATAGTTAAAGATATCTTCAATTCAACATATCCACAATTGAATTGATGATATCTTTAATTGAATTGTTGTTCTCTTTAAAAGAATTGATGCGCGCATTAATTCCATATACAAAAGCATTGTAAATGATTTAAAGATATTTCAATTTTTTCTGAAAAAAGTATTTATGAATAATTAATTTATACTTGTACTTGCAAAAGCTGACAGGTAGTAATTTTAGACCTCTGTTGCAAGACTTTATAGATTTTGTTTATTTGTTTAGTGCTGTTAATAACTGTTAATAACTGATACTGCATTTTGGATCAGTATATATAAATTGCTTCCTATGTTGCTTTGTTTTTGTTTAAAATGCAGATGAATCTATATGCATGTACAAACTTATTATAGAGATTAAAAGAAACACACTGTTGATTTGCATTTAGTTTAATTTTACTGTTCATCTTCAGCTTACAATTTATTTTTGGTGTCTTTTATCGCTAGTGTCAATTTACAACTTCAATTGAAGGAGACACATCTAGATTAAGATTGTTGTAGAAATGATATCATTTAAATGTGATGGTCATGATGCTGCCTGAATATAAATATTATAATTTTATTTTATACATTTATACAGTGTATCAAGTAATGTTTATTTTAATTTTTTTTTTAAAAATATGTCAACGATAACTTTTGAGGTCAATTTAAATGTCGCGGACATTTACCGGTATAAGGTGAGGACATAATTACATGCTCTTTGACGGACAAGGTAATTAAGTCTCCCCAACAAGTTTGAAGACTTATTGTTTTTGCTCGGTTCTTATTATTTTTCCACTTCTTCTCAGAAATGATGAAAGAATGATGAGATCTACAAATCAGTATCAAGGTCAAATGACTTCGATAATAAATTTGGCATTACTTTAAGAACTAGATCTGTAAAGAGATGGAATTGTTAGAAATACTAAAAGGATGATGGGATCTACAAATTGGTATCAAGGTGAAGTGACCTTGACCTCTGACCCTAAACACAAGTATGGTATAACTTTAGAACTGGGACTGATAGAGACATGGAATCTTCAGAAATGATAAAAGGGTGTATTGACCTACAAAATTGACCTTGATTATAAAAACTTGTATAACTTTAGAACCAGGACAGATAGGGACAAGGGATCATCAAAAATAATAAGAGAATGTAGGGACCTACAAACTAGGATCAAAGTCTAGCAACACCAGTTTTACTGAAGATACAATGGAGATTTTTTGAAAAATTTCAAATCAAAGCCTTCGTGATCAAGATTTTTTTTAATGAAGTAAAAATTGGCATTGATTTTGTCAAGGGAGAAAAATATTAGTACTCAGAAAAAGCCACAACTTCGTTTGGGAGACTTTATAATCGGTAGATCATATAATCATATCTTGTTAATGTACTTGTCTGACCAGATGTAGTTTTTTTTTTCAATATGATCCATCATATTAAAACAGCATATCAATAAAATAAAATAGAGAGATTGTTTCTTCAAAGTTACCCATCCTATGTTCACTCTGTTGTAATAAATGCACACCTGTCAAATTCTTCATAACATCAGATGTATTTGTGCATTAATTCTGCATCTGTAATGCATAATGAAGTTTTGAATGATGTGGCATTCTGATTAAGTAAGAAGCAATATGAGATAGATGATAGACAACATTTCCAAAGTACAGTAGTACATTAAAATAACAAGAGGCCCATGGGCCTAGAATCGCTCTTCTGAAACATTGTAGAACAGGCAAAAATTCTCACTAACCAAGATTCATCAATTAACAAAGTTTGATGATGTTAAGTCAAATAGTACCTGAAAATTTAAATGTAACTGTCCAAAAGTAGGTCACGGTGACCTACTTTTGGTCGACACATTGAAGACTCAAGATGCATCAACTGACAAGTCAAATAGTATTCAAATATAGCCGTCAAATTCCAAAAGAAGGCCTTAGTGACCTACTTTTTGGTCGACACACTCCAAAGACTCGAGATGCATTAACTGACAAAGTTTGCTAATTGAAGTCAAATAGTATCTGAAATATTCAGATATAAACGTCAAATTCCAAAAGTAGGTCACAGCGACCTACCTTTTGGTCGACACATTCTGAAGACTCAAGATCCATCAACTGACAAAGTTTGATGGTTGTAAGTCAAATAGTATCTGAAATATTCAAATATAGCCATCAAAATCCAAAAATAGGTCACAGTGACCTACTTTTTAGTCAACACACTCTGAAGACTCAACATGCATCAACTGACAAAGTTTGATAATTGTAAGTCAAATAGTATCTGAAATATTAAGATATAGCCGTCAAATTCCAAAGTAGGTCATGGTGACCTACTTTTTGGTCAACAAACTATGAAGACTGAAGATGCATCAACTGACAGAGTTTGATGATCCTAGCTTTCATAGTGTCCAAAATATGCATCTAAAATTGAAAATGTGAAATTTGAATGTCTGCAAAGTTCAAAAAGTAGGTCACTGTAACCTACTTTTTTTTATAAATATGTTTCAAGGCCTCTAGACACATACAAGGTTTGATGATTCTAAACCTCTCGGTATCTGAAATAACAACCTAAAATGTAATCATAAATGATTAGACATGAAATTCAGAAAGTAGGTCATGGTGACATACTTTTCACATGACGCACTTCAAGGTCCCATGATCCATCAACTGACAACTTTTGATGATCATAGGCTCAAAAGTGTCCAAAATATGCATCAAAATCCATTTAATAATAATTACCTGCGAAATTCAAAAAGTAGGTCACGATGACCTACTTTTGAGACAACATGATATTAGGTCCTAAGATGCATCAACTGACAAAATTTGATGATCCTAGTCAGTATACTAAGCAAAATATCAAAGTTTTATCAAAACAAAATTTAGGTCAACTTTGAAGTGACCTTGAGACCACACCCTTTGCCCCAAGATGATGCCTTGAACAATTTTTCATTTACAACCTATTCTCATCCTTATGCATAAGTTTGGTGGTAATTTGCCCAGTGGTTCTTGAGAAGATTTTTTAGCAACCACTACTTTTGTTTGCATTTTCCTAATTATCTCCCCTTGTTAAAGGGTCACAACCCTAGTTTTAGTACAAATGAAAGCCCTTGGGCCAAGGATACCCTGTGACAAATTTGACAAAAATTGGTCAAGGGGTTCTTGAGATATAGCCCTTTTCCCAAAAAGTTGACACACACCACACGCCAGACATATGATTAGCTCTTTGAGCCTTCGGCTCAGAAGAGCTAAAAATAGGAAATGTTTGTAAAACATATAAGCCCTCCTTGGTGCAGAATTTAAAAGGGTTATACACATGTATCATTTAAATGATAGTAGTGCCAAAACAATTCAAGATATTGAGCAAACAATATCTTCCAATGACCAGAGTAGATTGACCCTTGACCATGTGACCTCAAAATCAATAGAGGTCATCTACTCCTTAGGATGTACCAGTGTACCAAGTTTAGTGTCAATCAAACAATTGATTCTTAAAATATAGGAGACAATATAATACTATATCCAGTTTGACCTTTGACCATGTGAACCCACAAGGGTTCTCAAGATATTGTGTGAACAATATCTTTCTATGTCCAAAGTGTATTGGCCCTTAACCTTTGACCATGTGACCTCAAAATCAATAGAGGTCATCTACTCCTTAGGATGTACCAGTGTACCAAGTTTAGTGTCAATCAAGCAATTGATTCTTAAAATATAGGAGACAATATAATACTATATCCAGTTTGACCTTTGACCATGTGAACCCACAAGGGTTCTCAAGATATTGTGTGAACAATATCTTTCTATGTCCAAAGTGTATTGGCCCTTAACCTTTGACCATGTGACCTCAAAATCAATAGGGGTCATCTACTCCTTAGGATGTACCAGTGTACCAAGTTTGATGTCTAATAAACAAAGGGTTCTAAAGATATTGAGTGGACAGTATCTTCCTATGACCAGTTTGACCCTTGACCAAGTGACCTCAAAATCAATAGGGGTCATCTTCTACTCATAACCAACCAATATATGAAATATCATCACAATCAAGTGAATGGTTCTCATCATATTGAGTGGACATGTGGTCAACCAACTGACAGACAGGTGCAAAGCAATATGCCCCTCTTCTTTGAAGGGTGCATAAAAATGAAACTTGTAAGCATCATGCTTTGATGAACTTCCAGGAAGAAGATAGTCAAACAGAATACTCAGTGAAGTCTCAAGGGACACACTGTCACAAACCACAGATTATTGTTTTGCGATAATGCAAGCTACATTGCATTAAAAAAATTCATCACCAAAAGGCTAAAGCACATCAAGGTCTTGTACATGTAAATATTTTAAATCACAATCAGGATTCAAAGTGTACATTTACACACTGTCTTAAATGAGTTGTTAATCTCTGTTTGACTAAGGTGAATCAGGCAAGTGTGTGGTTCATGGGCCTCTTGTTTGGATATGATTTACTGTAACAAAATTTGACATTGTTAGTATGTATGAAGGATAGTTTGAATATCATATTTTACAACAATAAATCAAATCCCCTTCTAAATATTTTAATATCTTTATGTATCATACAAAAAAAATTATTCCAAAAAGGACTTCAAGAGCAAAACTTATAAAATCACCAATCTTTGTGAAGTTTAGATAGAACAAAATACACCAGAAAACAGTACACATCTTTATTTAATAAATTAACATAAGCAATTATCACAGTGCAAAATATGCTCATTCAATATATTCAGTAATGCAGTAGTAATCAAAGACAGGAAACAATCCTTTGGTCTGAGGATACATAAGATGGTTTACTATAGCTACAGTAGCAATGACTAGTGCTACCACCACAGAGAGGATCACAACTAATACAGCCGCATTAAATGTATCTGCTCCTATGGATCTGTACTTATTTAACTGCTATCATGCAGAATGAAAATTTACAATTTTCTCTAATGAATCTGTATTTGTTTAATTACTTCCATGAGTTTTTTTCTTTCAACACTTTTTTTTAAATATTGAAAATTAAGCCAATTAAAATCAATTGATAGATTATCATCCCCGCCCGCCCTCTAAAAAAGGACCTGCCCCGATTTTTCTTTATTTTCACAAAAATTACAATTTCAAACAAACTTGCTTCCCTGTGACATGAGTGAATGATTAAAGTCACAAAATGTTGGTTTTATATCTTCTACCAAGGATTCTTTGAATGTTCACTTGATTAAGACTTTGTGTGATGCCTTTTGTCATTATTTTTTTTCTCTCGGGGAAATAAAAATAAAAAAATTAAATCCTCCCACCCACCCCATATTTTTTGTGACCCCGGATGATAATCTACTAATTAAGTTGAATTTGCCTTACTACATGTAATACCATATAACGGGTTTTCCGTGGGGTGATAAATTTGGTTTATTTTAGCGGTTATATAGCTTTCCGCCAAAATTTCACTTGTCAAATTTGCACGACTTCAGTATTTGCAAGAGAGATAACTCTTCCCTGCATGTCCTCCAAAATTTATTCCATTAAAATCATAAGCATACCTTTGACCCAGCAAATCACCAAATTTTAGACCCCCGGAAAAAAATGCTATATGGTACAATGTTAGTTCTACAGATCTTTTGCTAAATATCAAACTGTAGTAAGATTTTAATCTAATAGAGTATAATTTGGGAAGTAAAACAAATTCTTTTCAAAATATACTTGGTACCAACACAATGGGGAACATGTACACCAAGTTTGTTGATCTTAACCTAGTTTTCCCTTCATGATTGCCAATGACAGTATGACTTTGACCTTGAGAAGTAAGAGGCATCTCCCCCTCACCATGGTTAACATAACAGGTTTGATCATTAGTACTCTTTTTATCCTTTCCACAAGTTACTGATAGAAGAACAGACAGACACCATATAGACACAGAAACACTGCACTATATCTATCATACTGTGATGGTTGAATATATGTTATTCAAGTTTGATTATCCTGGTCTCATCAATTAATACTGCTTCTAGTTTTGTGCATAAGTTTCATCTGGATCAACCTTTGACCTGTAAAAAAAACAATAGGCTTCTTCCTCTAATCATGGGGAACATGTGTATCAAGTTTAATGATCCTAGCCTTGCAAATATTGTTTTTATCTGCCCTACAAGGTGCTAAAAGAAGCACTGAACTATCTACCTATTGTACGAGTATAAGAATTCATTACAATATTACTGTTCAATCAAATTATCTTATATGATTTCAACTTGTTCTACATATCATTAATAGTCTGAATATATTGTCATAAGATATTCTTCAAAACACATATTATTTGAAATTTTCAATTATTTTTGCTTAACATTTCTCTAATTTGAAACGGAGTTTTATCCATCAAGTCAATTAAATCATTGGTCAAAGTAATTCTCTTCTCCTTCCAGATAAAATGAGTTGGTGGATTGTCTTCACCATTTTCAAATTCAAAATACTTGCTAAGTTCTATAGCAAGACTTGACTTAATCAGCCCAATTCCCCCCAGTTTAGCTGGGGCTGGATGATAAACTCTCCCAGTATTGGGTAACATGCATATCCTTGTTGGCAAAAATTCAGTAGTTAAAGCATTTCCTGCACCACTGTAGGATAAAAGTGCCTTTCCAGAATCAGAGTCCATCAGGTGAGTATACACTACTGGTTTATCATCACATCGAATGTAATTCCTTTCTCTCCCGCACGGTGACAGATAGGGAAATTCATTTGAATATCTATCACCTTCATTTAATCTCAGTCTTTTAAAAAAGAATATCAAGAAATCCTTCTCTGAAAGAAAAAAGGGATAAAAAATATATTGCATGTTTTATAGTAAATGATACTAATCATCAAAGACAAAGAAAACTTTCATGTTTAATTTTGGTTATTCGTTATGAATTGAGGCAATTTAAATGTATACAACCATTTGCACTTGCAAAGTTAGGTTAATAATTTGTTAACAATGAAATTGTACATTAGCCAAAACTTATTTCATCTTAATTAGGTTTATGGATTTTTTCAATGAAACCAAAATGTCAATTGGGTGGTAACAAAATAAAAATAAATTGAAACTTCTTTCAAATGAAACATGTTGACAGATGTTAACACCCTGATTTCGTTTAAAATCATGCCCTCCAGAAGATAGGGCATCACATATAGCTTGCCCCTCTTTTGCCTTCAGATAAATGTTTTGGTATAATATGCTATCTCCAAAACATCTTAATAAATGTACTTTGAAAAAAGACATGCAAACCACCATGTTTAACACATGTTCTTGTTTTTGAAAGATATAATACCGGTTGCTTAATTTCAGTGAGCTATAATGGCAACACATGTATAAGAGAGAATTAGTTAAAATAAAAAATGAAGGTTGATATACTATCACAAAAATTCTCTTCGTCTCAACCTAATGTGAGATTGTCAGTAGACTACAGATTTTCCCCGTTTTTTGTTAAACCAAATATCTTAATTCCATTAGTGGAGGATATGTCAGACAAGCATATATAGGGATAGCTGCAGAACTGTAGCTCTCTGAAAAAGTATTGTGATGGAACAGAGAGCTACAATCCACCCCTTATAAAAACCTTCGATTTACAGCGCACAAAAAGCTGCGCACGGTTGAGGCCTGATATCGTTATATTCTTGTGCTGCTGTCTCATGAACCTCATATCAAAAAATTCCAAACATATTTTCCTACTATACTTGTGTCCAAATATACCTTCAAATATCCATTAAAGAACCATACGACCAGAAAAGTCGCAGCTTCAAATGATTTCGTTTGTTGATGTAACCATGTTAGGTAGCAGATCAATTTGAACCCTGTTGCTATTGGTATCTATACATAAAATTCGTTATAAGTTATGTATTCTCTCTTCATTTATTATCAACAAGGATAATTAATAGAAATTAAAAAAAAATATAGTTTTTTAAAGGTAAAATAAGCTCTTGATTAATGGAAATGCTACAAAACTAACAAAAGCCCATTATGGTCCTTAACATTCATGTGGCAAGGATGGAGACTGGACCAGACTAATGAAAGCTGTATTGCCGTGACTTTAGCTATTTGAATAATTATCATTTTTAAAAAGGAACTGGGATGATATATTATTTAAAATATTTAGATAAAATATTTGTGGGGGTATTAGTTCACATTTAGACATTATTGTGCAAGTATGGAAATGAACCGGGATTCGAATTGGCTGGCTACCTAACATGGCTATGTCAATGAACGAACTCATCAAAAGCTGTGAGTTTTCAGGTCATGTGCAGCTTTAAGGAATATTTGAAGGTATGTTTGGACACAAGTATAGTAGGAAAATATGTTAAGAATTTTTTGATATCAAATTTATGAGACAGCAACACAAGAATACAACGGTATGGGGCCTCAACAGTATGCAGCTTTTTGTGCGCCATAAATCTAAGGTTTTTATCAGGTGGATCTGTAGCTCTCTGTTCTGTCACAATATTTTTTCAGTAAGTTACAGTTCTGCAACTAATATAGGGAAGATTAGGGTCCAGACCTATGAGCTAGGTAAAAAGCAAAATAAATATATTTGCCCATTTGTATGCATTTTCAGTATTACAATATTACATGTTAGTCAATAGTTTCAATAGGACCCTTTAAAAATGGATGGGATAGTACCTATATTTTTTGGGGAACGTATATGTATATGTAGCTGCACTCGCTCTAACGGTAGCTCCGTCGACATATTATTTTGAGGTTTAATAGTATGCTGAGGAGCAGAAAATCGCCGTACGGTTATGGTCACGTCAGTCTGACAATGTCACATGTCGCTAAAAGTGTCATGTATATAATGAATATGTGAAATCTTACCCTTGAAACAAGATGTAAAATTCTTTATCCGGGCATCATCAAGAAATAACTGAAACAGAGACGTAAATTAACGGAGAAATTGTCAGTTTCGTAACTTTGAGGAAATTCGAGCTAGAAGCATCATAAATACCTGGCCCTGATGGTCGATAAAGTAAAAGTATTCTCGTATCTTAGGTTCTGGTTCTTGTCCCTGTATGTAGTGAAGGCATCGAATCACACGTGCTTTTGTTCTGACATTCGAACTCCATCGATAAACCAGATTGAATGCAGTTGGAAACATTTCCCCTGTTTACATCGGAAGTCATTATATTGTTAAGCATGCGTAGAAACTGACTGGTTTCTTTGTAACGGCAAAGGCCATTGGGCTATAATATACTACCGGTACCCAAAACAACGAATCGCAGCTTGTGTAACATGAAAGGCCTGTTAATCAGCCATATTTCATAGCCGAGGTTTGGATGGTCTCGAAGATGACAAAGTTAAAGAATGTTTCATTGATTTTATTATCAGAATGAAATTGAATGATTTGAATCTGGAGATTTAGAAAAGGATAGACTCTTTACTTTATTTTCAATTTAACAATTGAACAAAAATGAGCCAAACTAAGCGAGCATGGAAACTTCGTACGTATTCTGTGATACAAGACATAGTGTTCATGTGTATTTCATTACTTTTCTCTATGTTCCTTATTTTCTATAGACTACCCAAACAAATTTACAGGTAACATCATAATTGATCTGAAATATGTTTGCATTTGGAGTATAAAATTTGATACTATTGTGCAGTTTCAAAAAATAAAATTATTTCTATCGGTCATTCGAACACAGGGTTTTGACTAATCTCAGCGAGATTCGTCGAGGCTGGATAATTGGACTGACGCCTCTTCCGAATCTCAGACCAGTGTCACATAAAGTGATTCGGGAAATCTTGCCTGAACTTCGGCCGCTTGTTGCGATTAAAATGGGTTAAATTGAATTTCTTGCCCGCTTCAACTTTTCGCCCCAGACATCCTATTAACTCCCTATCACAATGAAATATGCATTTCTTACCTTTACAAGGTGTAAATTCCACAGTAATTCAAGTTGGCTATTTTCGAAGCCATTGCAAACGGCCACCATTTCATATTTTACCTTCTCAACGCTGAAGAGTTCCGATATACTACTTCATGACAATTTGTACTATGATTGAAAATACAGAAGTTACTGGTTGACAATTACTATGTACAAAGCATTTAAGCATAAAAATTAAAAGCAATAAAAAGAAAACTGTGTAATATTTAATCAATCTATTAGAAGGCGTCCTAAACTATCGGAACTCTTCAGCGTTGAGAAGGTAAAATATGAAATGGTGGCCGTTTGCAATGGCTTCGAAAATAGCCAACTTGAATTACTGTGGGATTTACACCTTGTAAAGGTAAGAAATGCATGTTTCATTGTGATAGGGAGTTAATAGGATGTCTGAGGCGAAAAGTTGAAGCGGGCAAGAAATTCAATTTAACCCATTTTAATTGCAACAAGCGGCCGAAGTTCAGGCAAGATTTCCCGAATCACTTTATGTGACACTGGTCTGAGATTCGGAAGAGGCGTCAGTCCAAATATCCAGCCTCGACAATTCTCGCTGAGATTAGGTTTTGACATAATCTGAGCAAACTGGTACATTTATATTATATAGTGAGAAGGGAGCTAACAAAGCAGACTTAAATTCTCGGTTGCTCGCTTCAAACTCTCCAAACTTTGGTATTAATCGTGATCATGCATAAAACAGGTTGGGAACGCTTCTCCTATAGCGAGATATTCTCGCTAAAACGCGATTATCCCTCTTTAGCGAGAAATAAACAGGTGTTTTCGGTGTATTGAAAATATGGCAAATTCCGTACAATACTCAATAAGTGCAACACACACTTAGCATGACACAAATTGTTTCTATAAAATTTACAACGCAGTCAAGAAACATATCAATGATGCTGCGTAAGAGGGAAGGAGGCTGAAATCCAATGCACATCCTGAGTGTTTTTGTTTTGATTAATATATTTGCAGAAGTATCAGACAGTTTAGCATTTTTCTTTTCACATGAAACACAAAGAGATCTCGCAATAGGGGAAGTGTTCCCAACCTGTTAAAGGTTTTCCCAGTTGAAAGCCAGAATATTGTTCTGTTTTGTAATACATAAATCGTTTACCTGACTTCACAGAAACTTTGAAAAAATAAATCCAACTTCCGAGAAATAGATCGCAATCGTTAACCCTACTTCATTTTCTCCTTGCAATTTTCCTTCATTATATTGGATTTTGTGCATCAATGATCCGTTGCAGTCCAACTTAGAATTACCGTTTAAAATATAGCTACTTGTGGTCATTCTCGCAATATTTGACTGAATGTTGATTGTCCGTTTTGGCAGATCAGATTCGTTTTCACCAGCTATTAGCCTCAGAGTTCAAACGAGTCAACCATATTGAAACTTTGAATTTCTGGTGAAGATCCACAGCAAAAGTAACTATATTGTCCAATCGTTTTGCACCTTTTGAACTTCGAGTCATTCAGTGCTGAACAACTATAATATTTAGCTCGAATTATTTCATGCACTTTAGTCATTGAAGCTCGCAGTATGAGCCAGCACTCTGTGTTGGCTTGCTGCGCTCGTAATTATATTACCAATTTACTAATTCTAATTTCAAAGTTTTATTACATTTATCATTAGATAATAATAAGTGCATCAATTAGGATAATATATTTTCTGGCGGTGGCATAACCGTTGCGATGAGCGAAGACCTTTAACATCTTGCAACAAGATTACAGAAATTTAATCCACCTTTTCATTTTGCGAAGGAAACATAACGCAGTCAATGTAAACAGTGCATTGTGAAGTCATATTATCTACAATGTTGTTTTTTTTTCTTTTAAACCAAGTAATTCTCAACAACAACAAAACATGAAGGTAAAGAAATCTTCTCTGGAATTTTAAGAATCATGGTAAATTCCAAAAACTTTATTTTATCTACGGGGTTGTCAATGAAGTATACGGTAGTGACAGTTCATTTTTCCAGAGCACTATGGGTATTCCTCATCACTTTTCAGCTGATGAAGAGCTAATCATGTGACTCAAATGTATAATCATTGGAGCGACAAAACTGTCAAGAGCCTTTGGCAAAAATTTGAAAATAGTTTTTTTATACCGTTCATTTAAGGAAGTTTACCAGTGTTAAGGAATTGTTGGTGGTTAAAACCTTTGAACTGATAGGTTTCAGAAATGTCAAACAGTTTAGCCCATTGACAACTTGTTCCAAGAATAATTTATACAATGACAATTCAGCTAAGATGATATGTACTCTTGAAGTTTTGAAATGATTTGACCCAATTTAAAGGACAATTCTGCTTATAGACTGTAGACATTATAGCCTGAACCTATTGAGTGCATTGACAAGTTTGCTTGATAATTTCACCCACACTTAGTTTTTCTGAACTGAACTATATTAACAGAATTTTTTCTTTACAATTTCATGAATTTTTGTCAATTTTCAGAGGAGTTTGTTGCACATGGCAACAATGTCAACTGTGTTGCTCTAAGCAAAAAATCGGGTCGAGTGATTGTAACAGGAGGAGAGGACAGAAAGGTCAACTTATGGATTGTTGGCAAACCGAACTGTTTAATGGTAAGTAAACCTGCCAAATTGTACGTCTTATTCATGTTACAGTTTGAAAATAATATCAATTTTTGGGATGGGCCAGGACCTGAAAGTTGTGAATCAAAAGTAGGGATATTTTATAAGAATTTGGTGATTTTTTGTGTTAGTTAATTTCATAGCTATTTTAGTTGATTTACAAGAGAAAGGT
Organism: Ostrea edulis; assembly: GCF_947568905.1. NCBI lineage: Eukaryota > Metazoa > Mollusca > Bivalvia > Ostreida > Ostreidae > Ostrea > Ostrea edulis. The sequence goes on along the minus strand of NC_079164.1, from coordinate 74,497,545 downwards.
TACATTCATTCAATGACTGGAAATTGAATTTGTCATATAGTATGATAGATTAAGCAACTGTATGACTTAATTATTTTCGTTATGTTCATTGGAAACAACGGGCTTCTATTGTAGGGGAAATTGTACCTTTTTAGACATGAACATCTGTTTCTATGACAATGTAACTAATATTAGATATACATTGTATGAGAAAATTCATATTAATGACAATTTTTTTTTTTATATTTGACTGAGTTGATGTTAGAAACAAATGGCAAAATTGGCTAACTCTTGTTGATCCTCAAGCATTTGTAAACTCCTTACAAATGCATGATGAAAGTAATTGTGTTGTATGAAAGCAAACATATTCTCTAAATTTAGTCTAACAGTGTTAGACAACTGCTTTATATGTTCAGCAATCCAGATAGACTACCTGGACAAAATATTGATATTTTGATCTCAGAAATGCACAAAATGTGAGTGAGGTATTAAAAATTATTGAATTAAGAGTCTGGTTGAATTGGTATATTCCACTTGATTAAATATTTAAAACTTTAGAAGAAACTGTGCCTTTCATGAAGATTGCTTTACTTTGATCAGAACGATCAACCTTTACTGGTCTCTTGGGTCAATCAGGAACTCAGATCATCCGGAGAAATCAATTGTAATCTTATTGCAGAGTCTCTGTGGACACACCACACCGGTGGAATCTGTCCGATTCGGACACGAGGAGGAGATGGTGGTAGCTGGCTCCATGTCTGGGGCTCTGAAGGTTTGGGACCTGGAACAGGCCAAAAGTAAGGACAATTACAAGCTCACTCAATACTAGTACTTTTGATCAACTTTGCAATTGTAATAAACCAAAATACATGTATGTTAGACCTTAATCTTTATAAGAATTAATTTTAAAATTTGTTTCATACAAAAGAATATATACATGTACGTAACTTTAGTAATTTTAAGCTGCTTTGAAATATTTTAGCAGTGTGTTTTTCTTGGAGACAGATTTTGATGAATGTTTAGAATTTTGCTGGTTTTTGTTGTAGTAATGCGAACACTAACCGGACACACTTCCAGTATTAAAAGTCTGGACTTCCATCCCTATGGTGACTACTGCACTTCCGGATCTCTGGACTGCAATGTCAAGGTAACAATCAAACAGTTCATTATATATACAGGGACCATTCCAGATGCAGGTCCCGCACTCTGTGTCATGTTTTATGCTGTAAATGTGCAGTCAACCCTGTTTAAAAAGATAGTTATTGGTTGTGTCAGATGAATGGGCAAGAATGGCCCTTTATTTGAGATGTTACTAAGGAAATTTTGTTATCTTAGTGGTAATCTTCCTATTGTAGTACTTTCACACAAATAGTGCTCCAATAATTTATGTACACCATATGTTGATGTATAACTGCATATTCTATCTGCAATGATGTACATCGATTCCAAAATCTGCTGATACATGATGGTGCTGTCATGTTTATGTTTCAATTTTGATTGTGCTAAACAAGTGATATGATATAATTGATAGGGCTGGGACGATTCAGGGTTAGCTCGATTCGGTTCGGTTTCGATTCAGAACAGCACGGTTCGGTTATTTTCGATTCGGTTCATGTTAGGTCCAATTTATCTAATGACACCACAAAAATTAACAATTTTAATGAGTAGCATATTTGATTTGATTTAATTCAAGTTATATAACTATATGTTGTCATTTGTAAACATCATATCTATTCATAATGGCATTTTATAACTTTGATAGAAAAAAGAAAACACTGACAGTCTATCAAAATTTGTTATATTAATGTGCTGCATAAGTTTTGGATTATTAAACAAATCTATAGTGAATCTAAAATGTATATAATATTGTTTTCATTGATATGCAAAAATTCAATAATTCTATCAATTGAGAGTCTTTGAAAATCTCTCCTTTATTGATTTACTTCTCTCATGTTAACTGTCAAATCTGTGTCATTACCTACGATGTTGATTTCACTCCACCACTGACAGAAATGCTATATGTCATGTAAAGATAAACTGCAATGATCTTACGGACCATATTCTGTTGGTATCTGAGTGGTGAAAATGCTAACTCTTAACACAGTAGTGATTTAAATCTCCGTTGCATAAAAAAACCCACATGTTTTCAACATCACTCGGACGTCATATTTGTTGTTTTGGTGTAAGTAAAATCTAAACCGAACCGAACCGGAATTTGTAATCAGTGCATCGAATCGAATGGTATGAATCGCGATGCACCGAAATTTTCGGTGCACCGCATAGCCCTAATAATTGATGTAAGAATATGTGTGTTTATGATTTCTTTTGGTGTGTTTTCCAGCTGTGGGATATCAGAAAGAAAGGATGCATATACACTTACAGGGTAAGTCAAAGATATTGAAATGCCTTGTAGAAAAAGTCTTTCTTAGTGCATACTCCCACAGAAAGTTTGAAAATACTGAGTTAACCATCTTGTTTTTAAAAAAAAAAATCACCAGTGAAGTACACAACTACACATGCTGTAGATCTAGGACTAAATAAGAATGATTTTGATATTCCAACAGGGCCATAAGAATGGAGTGAATTGTGTGAGGTTCAGTCCTGATGGAAAGTGGATAGCTTCCGCGGGAGAAGACAGCGTAGTTAAGGTTAGATATCATGATGGATGAGGTGGAAATTCGATAACCAATTAAAAGAAAAATTAAAGTTATTGGAGAAAATAGGAAAAAAATAGGGTTCATAATCATTACTGCCATGTATTATTAGCCCTGCTTTTCTGTACACAATAAAAAAGGGTATAGTCCACTTTGTAGATCTGGGATATCACAGCAGGCAAAATCCTGACAGATTTAACCTATCACCAGGGACCAGTCAATATTGTAGAATTTCATCCTAATGAACTCTTACTAGCCTCAGGGAGCTCAGATAGGTGAGATAAAAACTATTACAACTATTTCAAAGATTCTAGATAACATGGTTAGTAATCTGATAGTTATTAATCTGACCAATTCATCGGTAAATGAGTATCAATATAAAAAATTTCAGAACGGTGAAATTCTGGGATTTAGAAAATTTCAATATGGTGTCTACAACTGATGGAGACTCAACCCCAGTCAGGTATGAATATTCGTGAGTGATAAATGATTACAAATTACATGTAGATGTTTTGTGTTTAATGGAAAGGTGGTTTGAAATTATTTCTTGATCAAAATTTCCAATAGAAATATGTTTGAAATTTACTTTATGATTGTTTTAATACTTAATTTCATATCTTTCCAATATTTCTGTAATTTGATGGTAGCCAAGTATGTGCTACATATTTTACATTCATTATTTTCAGAAATATATTGTTCCATCCAGATGGGACGTGTTTATTCAGTGGCACAAAAGATTTACTAAAGGTTTATTCCTGGGAGCCCTCTAGATGCTGCGACTCTATCCCAGTGAATTGGGGGGAGGTGGCAGACATAGCCATCGGGCAGAATCAGCTGGTAAGGAAGGGCTGTACAAATACTGTTATCACATCAGGCCAGTTTTACAAAAGATAATGGCTTAAAGTAATTCCACCCTCATGTGACGTCATAAGATAATAGGAACATGAATTTTGTTATTGTAAACAATCTTGTTAAACATAAGGTATTTTAAAAGTCTATGAAGTTACTATGATTAATCAATGGTATGTCATGAAATATTGACTCCAAGGGCAAAAACTCTGTTTTCATTGATTTCTTTATCAAGTCCATTATGTAATAGATTTCTTTTATTTTTCATATTTTTGTAAAGAAACTTTCATGAAATTGTTATGAATATTATTATATCATTATAACCAGTTTTTGTGAGAATTTGATAAGGGCTATTCCAGAAATAAATACATATATGGGGGGGGGGGGGGGGGGGAGGCACCTTTTGTATATACCAAGCACCCATTAAAAAAATAAAAAAAATTACCCCATGACCCATCAAATTGATAAACTCATTTTACAATGACCCATCTAATTAAAAAAAAATCTAACCAGACCCACCACAAAAATATTTTTAAAAATGAAAACGGTACAAATTTCGCGAGGTTTTCAGGACAAACATTCTAGTAGTCAATGACGAGGTAATGCCTGTGCGACATTGTATCACAGTAGTTCTGAAGAAACGATGTCACATCAACAATCAAAGGCATCTATGGCGGGAATGTTGGAAAGATTGGGAGTCCAAACGATGCTATTATCATGAAATGGGTATGGATATGTTTTTCCACGAATCGTTCGTCTTCTAATGGAAGCCTCTATATCACCATCACACTGACTGATAAATATAACGCATCGGTACCCTCGCATATATCAACCAATGTGCCTATTTTTATTAGAAAACGGAATACCTATTGATTTCAAAATATTCCCAAGATCGATGCACTGTAAACTATGATAATCTACAGAGTTCGCCGCCATCACGTCCCAAGGGACCCTACTAAACGCGCCTCTAATTTGAAGAGTGCCGTAATGGAAATAGAAAGTTATGCGCTACAAAGAGCGACAACTCGAATAGTTCTATGTTACTTCCGATTTTGAAAGCACGTTTTCAATTTTCCCTCCGACGTTTTGTAACCAACACAACATGAGCGACATTAAAAATATTCTGAAAACTCAACACCCATGTGTCACAAAATTATTTTTTAAAAAATAGAAACTACCCACTACCCATAATAAAAAAAAATTTAACAGTCCAACCACGGACCAAATAAAATCTGAAAAAATACGACCACCCACACAAAAAAATATCGTTTGCCGCCCGACCCCCCCATTTGATCATTTCTGGAACAGCCCTAATGCTGTTTTAAGGAAAATTGATACATGATTCTGTTATTTACATGTATGTCTCCCATCTTTTGATAATTCATTAGTTTTAACTCAAGTAAATGGAAATGTATACACTTTCTATACTTTTATCAGATGATAATGCGAAAATGGAGTTACCTGCGGACCAAAATTTTTCTGTATTGTTATTTGAAGCAGATTGTGGCGTTTCTTATATGATGTGTTAGGTTGTGACGCATTGTAGTATCAATAACGCAAATATTTACAATATTCACATAATGATTAAACAGAAAAATGTGTGTTAAAAACCACTGATCACTTACATACAATAGTTTGATGAATAGTTGAAGTTAAAAATTTCAAGGAGAATTCTGAGATTAATTACTTCAAACAATATTTATTTCATGATCCCAAACATTTTATGATATACATGTACCTGTGTTTGTAATGGAGATTGGGGAACATGCCAATAGGCATATAATTATTAATCCTACTCTCAAGATTTTATTAATCATTGTTTTGTTTTTCTATTGCAGATAGGATCATCTTTTTCACAGACCAATGTTTCCACATTTGTAGTAGATCTGAAGGTAATTTCTCTACTTAAATACTCACAAGGATTTTTGCAGTTGTCATTTACTGGTAAATGGAAAACTTAATGTTAACTGTTTGTTTTTATTTGTATGTAATGTATGCGTATGTTGTTTTTTGTTGTTGTTGTTTTTTTTATATATAGCGGGTACAACCATTTGGAGGTATTCCACATCAAGAGGTTGGATCAAATTTTTCCAGGTGAATAACTTATACATTTACCCTTAAAATTTACTTCTTAAGTTCTTTATCATAGAAATCAGTCAAGAGACTAAATGCAAACACACTATTGAAAATCACACACATACAGTGTAAATGTTTCACACACACACATATTTTTTTTTACAAGTAACACATTTTCCGCATTTTTCTGTAGATTTTGAATACTTTACTCAGATATGCAAGCTTTTAATAAAACAAATATTTGTTTTTGTCTTGACGCACTAGTGAAAATCTGGAGTATATATGGTGTGAAATGAGGGGGGTTAAAACAAAATAATGTAAACAAGTTAAATAAAAATATCCTGTTTGGGTTATTAAGAAAGGAGGGACAGGCAATTAATTCATTGTGACAAAACTGTGTGCCTTATTTTTCTAAAAATGTGTTTGCATTATGCCCCTAACTGATTATTATTTTCACTACATTTTTCTCCTGTGTTTATGATAAACATGTCATTGCAATCCATGTGCATCACAGTCTTCATTGTCTCATTTTCAGTAAAAATATAGATGAGGTTTTCACAGACCTAAGTATATCTAATTCCTCTGTATCAGAGGGCCTTAAAAAGTATGTATGCTTTATTCATAAACTGCATGTTAGTGTAGGGTTGGTGTCTGGTGTGTATTGATTGAATCTCTGGAGATAAGGATTTCTAACTACAAATGGTTTTTATTTGTAACTGAAAGATAATGCTAGCATATTTTGTCGGAAAATTTGTTTGGTTTGTAATTTTTCATATTTAAAAGAAAGATGAAACGACCAGGTACAGAATCGCAGCTCTGAATTTTAAACATAATTTCTCTTAAGGTCAATGATTTCCATGTTGGAAAACTGAAACAAAATTGAAAAACTACTTCTCCTGGAACTTTTTTTCAATTATGACATCACATAGTTGGTGATTTATTACATTTTCTTTAAAAAAAATTCCAAAATGTCTACTTTTCGAGCAAAGTGGAAATAATGGGTCGTCTGCATCAACCAAAATCGTTTTAATATTTCTGTCACACTATCTGAATTTTATCATGGTTTATACATGCTCCCATTACTTTTTGAAACCAAACAGTATAGAATAACGTGATTTTCATTTTACATTGGAAAGATATCAATAGGAAATGCATGAATTCGTGACATAGTACATATTAATGCACCGTGCATTCCTTACCAAAAGGATGATTGTTTTTGCACATCCTGTCTACTCATACAATCATCTCTGTTGTCTATCAAATTTGGCAAAAATTAGGGCCAAATTAAACTATACGTGAACCCGGTTCTTTTGAAATGAATTGTGGGTAATCCGGTGTAAACTTAAACCGGTTTTAAAAGTAAAAATTTACCAATGATGAAAAGCAAGCAAAATGCATTTGACAATAGATTCCGACTTACACTTTGCATGTAGAAATTGATTCTGATTTTTATTCTGTTTTATTTACTGAGTTTGATAATTAGTCATGCACAGACATGTACAGTATACACTATACAGGGCTTTGATTTTTTTCATGAAAGGCTATTGAGGTTATATTATGTGATATGCATACATATTTCTTCCATATCTTACTTTAATCCTTTATTCAGTATTTTACTTGCATTTTCTTGATATTTTAAACCGATTATAGTGTAGCTTGATTATGAACAGAATTTCCCTGATCAACGATCAATGTGTTGTCCATGTGTTGACTATATTCATTAATCACTCATCAGAAAATCATGCTTTTGTCATTTTCATTAACATGTAAGAAAGCGTATTGCAATATACATGTATGTTGATTTATAACTAGACATGCATGAGGTAAAGTTTGAATGCTGGTAAATAAACTGGGATAAAATACCTTCTGAAGCATTATTACAATTTGTGATTTTATAAAATCTTAACAGTTTCCCCATCTCAATGCATGCTTCAGCTTGCTTTAAGTTTTGTGTCTGTTTTTCATCCCCCAGCAGTCGAAATAAATTCATCACAGAGAGACCACCCACGCAGTCCTCAAGGCAAGCCAGGTAGGACTCGAATTAAACTCTCCTCATATTGCTCTCATTCTCTAACACGTGTATTATATTACTGCATGCCCGGGAATTTGATTTGCTCCACTAGTGTATTAGATTTTGATGTAAGAATTGCAGATTTCATGTGCACAATTCAAGAAATTAATATTCCATTAAGTTTATTTTACTTGCAAATTTCATTTTGACAAAAAATACATGGGTAAATACGATTTATTTTTGTGATTTTGTGGACTTTTCTGTATTTAGTGTACCTAAAGAAGATTTTGAAGAACCAACACAAGATAAAGAAGAACAAGATAATGATTCCTTTGAAATCGCAAATCCAGAAGATTACAGGGAAATTTTCCGTCCCAAATCTCGACTCACACATTCCCCATCAAGGCCAGTTGAACCATTTCAACCTCCCCCAGACGATGGTATGTTCCAAACAAAACGAAATGTCTCTTCTCCTCGTAATATCAACCGACAACTCTCCTCCGAACGGAAATGCTCAACGGAGCGTAAATCTACCCCTTTACGCAAAAGTCAGTCATCCAAGTCAGTGTCGGACGATGGTAGGCCCTATGTAATGTACAATACGTATGCTGCATGCTGACTAGCTGCAAGAGGTGTCCTGGGTGGTGTAGGAATCTTTTGTCCCCTCCCCTCTCTAATTGCTTACCTTGGCTTGCATTAAACAATTACAGGTTGCTCATATACTCATTAATTCATGTTATATGTAGAATCTACTTGTGTAAGAATATTTCTCTGATTTTTTTTTACAACAGTAGAAGTCATTATACATGTATAATTGTACACCTACAATCAAAGGCATGATAGTATTGCAGGACGATGGAGAATCAGAGAAAACTGTAGGAAGTAGACTGCATTAAGCCATCTAATCAATATTTACCGTGTTATACATGTATTCATTTACTCTTTAACTCTCTATGTATATCTAATGTAGATGTGAACAAGTTATATGTGGATTGATAGTTGTAATTAGATGTAAAAGAAATTTTCATAAAGGTAATGGACATTTTCATCAACACATCGAAATGTGTATAGACTCTATGTATACCACAGGCATTACACACTATTCACATTTCCAATGCCTTTGATATGTTAATATTGTAATGAAAGGCATTTCCTCATGAATGAGCTGCACATGTAAATATGAATACAGAACTACTTAATAAATGTAGTACATTTATTTTAACTGCTGGGAATTCTGACAAAAATGAAAGTAGAATGTAAATATAAGTGACGAATTTCATTTTTGTAAATACATGAGGGTATGAACTGCAACGCTTCACACCGGCTTACTTTTCATGCTGCACTAACATGCTGCACGAAGTACATGTATGCTGGAGTGAAGCCTTGCAGTTTGTACCATCGTGATTTTCAAAAATTAAATTTTTCTTAATAGAATAACTTTTGACAAGCTGAGGATGTGACAGGAAATATAATACACATGTAAAGGACTAAATATATAAGGTCAATATTTACCCACTATTTAACCATTATTGATTAATTTCAAATTTAAGTATATTTTGTTTAAAATAGTCTCGATGCAATCTGTTTTTATTCTCAAGTTTTGATTAAAAGATACATATGCTCTGATTTTTATGTTAGATATGAATAAAGATATCAATTATGTTTCTACTAAAAAAATTCTTAGGGTATATTACCACGTCTGTTTTAGAGTTAGCATATTTTGATAGTTGCAAGTAAACATGTAAAGTCAGCTCTTGTATATTACAGAAGGTTGTGTATATATATGGACATTGCAAAGTTATTGTAGCAAAGAAAGGAGAGAAATCTTTGTCATAATCAGGAATTGAAACCGGGACCCTTGCATTACTAGTAAGGTGATATTACCACTGAACTACTCGGGCCAATAGACGAAGTATGGTAATATTACCACAATATAAGATTTAGACCTATTTCAGAAATCACACAAGAACTTTATATTGAGGAGATAAAAAAATAATTTTAGATAAAATGTCAGAAATGTCACATACATGTATGTCCTTGAATGTGCATTCAAAAGACTATGGTTGTAGAAATATAAATGAAAATAGTTTCAAAATTCATTCTGTCATTTTACACAATTTGTCTCTGAAATGAGCAGAGTTGCTGACCACATGACTCTTATCTGCATACTTTGTGCTTTTTTTCCAGCAATTTTTGGAATCTAACTACCCTTTAGTGTTTACACATGATCTAGCATAATGAATTTACCTTAACATATAGACCTAATGAAATAGTTTGTTGCATAAGGTATTATATCACCGTTATGATACATTGACCATGATTAAAACTAGTATGTATGTACCTTTAATTTGGCGTAGTACCTGAAATATGTTTTAAACGTGTACATTCTGTATGTAAGAGAAAAATATACATGATAATTTTCAGTGTGAAATTAATTTTATTTGAACCCGTACATAAACATGCATGCACATGTACACGTGGACATTGGTTTGTTAAGTCTTGTTGGTGCTTATGTCATGTAAATTGAAACTTTTTCATTAAGCATTAGCCTGGTGTCATTTGTAATTTTACCAGGTGACATGGAGCCTGTCAGGCAGCCAGCACCGACCAGAACCAACAAAGCCACAACAAAACCGAACAGCAAACCGGTTGTCAAACCAGTCAGTAAACCGTCTCCTAGACAACCAGAGGAAGACAAGTCCGGCATCTCACCTGAGGACTTCTTACCAGTATGCCTTTTAGTTTATCAATGTTCCTGTAGACAAAAATACCTCAGAGCAGTATATACATGTAAATGTTCCTGTAGACAAATATACCTCAGAGCAGTATATCAATGTTCCTGTAGACAAATATACCTCACAGTAGTGTATCAATGTTCCTGTAGACAAATATACCTCATAGTAGTCACATACATACTGTATATTAACGGAAATTAGTCGCATACTGTACATACTGTATATTAGCGGAAATTAGTCACATAAATACTGTATATTAGCGGAAATTAGTCACTTACATACTGTATATTAACGATTAGCGGAAATTAGTGTAAGAAGGGTACCATGAAAAGTGAGAAGAGAAATAAGAAAGACTACTAGCATCTCCAGTTCATAAAACAAAATAGTGAAGATAAGGTTTTGTAAGAGTGGGAGGGTTGTTAATGGGTTTATTTTATTGATATATATTTAAGTATTTTGATATTGTTGTGCAGAAGGGCGGAGTGGAGATAGGATACAGTCAGACTGGCAAAGTGCCATCAGAAAATGAGGCTTTTTCAACATTGTCTAGTGGACATGATGCCATGGCAAAAGTTTTAGCACATCGAAGCAAGAATCTACAAATAGTTCGAGCCATGTGGACTTCTGGAAACACCAAGGTAAGATTCCTGATCTCTCAGTGTACATTGTCCTGTTTTCTTAACATAAATAGTTTGTTTTCATTAGTCTTGTATCCTCATTCAAACACCTACACAATCTTTGATTTTCAGACTGCAGTTGATTCAGCCATTAGTATGAAAGATCCTTCTGTGATAGTTGATCTTCTCAATGTATTAAACTTAAAATCGTAAGTAGAATGGGAAATAAGTTGTTCTTCTCAATGTATTAAACTTAAAATCATAAGTATATAAACAGGAAATAGTTTTTAAAATGCATGTAGGGTAATTGTGTAATTGATTATGTTGACATGTAGAGTTAAAGTGATAATGATATGATACAGGGCTATAATTTTCTTTGCCTCCAAAATTTAAAAAAGTGAGACTGTGATAAAGATGCCGTTACATTTCTGTCCTTTAATCTGATGTAATAGTATAGAATTCACACCCCAAAAAAAACCAGAATCTTTTTTCTGTTTGCATTGATAAACGTACAGTGTACAAATATATATACTGTATACAGTGGAACCCCGTTATTACGTTCCCCCTTTATTATGTTAGTCCGCATATTACGTTGGAATTTCAAAGCACAAAACCATTTCTTAACAAACCTATATAAAATAGACCTCGTTATTACGTTGTCCCAAGATGCCGGGACTCGGTATTACGTTGTAAAAATTCTGACAAAAACGTAATAAACCCCTAATTATTCAATAGTGATTCTCAAAATCTAAATTCTAGGTGAAATAAATCAAGCAGTAAACAAAATTTTGAAAATTCCTATGGTGGATTATTTTTATTTGATGAACCTTTCAAAATGATACCATAATTACAAAAATTCCACCATCCATTTATTAGATATGAAATATGGTCATTATATATTGAATACCTTAAGAAAAACGATGTTTTGTTATTTTATGTACGAGTGTTGAATACGAACCGGAACGAGTTATTGAGAGAAATTTATATGAATGCATTATGTTAAAGTTGAACAAAATGGCAGAAACGAAAGCAGATCTGCAATGCTTATCAAAGCATCCTTATTTATCCTACACAAGAAATAAAGAAAATGGATGAAAACATGAAGAATTACGGACATTTAAGATAAGATGTAAATAAATCAAGTGTCATAGTCTTTAAAACAAAGACAGTAGAGATATGTTCACACACACACCTTCACGGAGTATCAACGGAAGATATACAGTTTCCAAATGATATTTTTAATGGATTTCACTGGGAACGTTTATTACGTTGACCCCGGTATTACGTTATTTTATCGTGACAAATTGGAAAACGTAATAACGGGGTTCCACTGTGTATATATATATATATATATATGTGTGTGTTGAAAGATTTATGGAGAAAAGCTAAAGCAAAAAGCACTAAAATAAATCATCACTCAAATACATATATTTACTGTATTTTTGGATCTCAATTTCTAGAGGGTTATGGAGTTTGGATCTGTGTTCTTGTTTGCTGCCTCAAGTACAAGACTTAATGGACAGCAAATATGACAGGTAAATTTTTTTTTACCCAACTGCAAGGAATGCATGCTATAAGCACTCTTATTGAGGTTTAATGGAAAATGCCTGTAGTATCTAGGTAATTTCCTTGATCATATATGCATCATTTCCCCGCTTGTCACTACTGTTGATTTCACAGAGGTGTGACCCAACTTTTCAGGTCACTACACTGTAGTTTTCTGATACCATATCACCACTTTCTGAAACTGATGTCGCAATGCATCAACACATATGACGGCATCAATGTTTCACAAACACATTTTGGTTATCTTTATACTCCTACCCTGAAATGGATGGTGCATATAATGTTTCCCTTTTTCATCATTCTCTTCTTCCTTTCATTATCTCTTCTACAGATGTGCATATCAACTGAAACTTGGTATATAGACACATCTTGATAATATCCAGGACAAAATCTTGGACGTTTTGAATAATTTTTTACAGAGTTGTGCCTCTTGAATTTAGACAATTCATACAATGTACACTTTGACATTTCAAACAATTCATAGTTTCTCTTCATTATCCCAATCATGCATGGACATTCGGTACACAAACACGAGAATACAGTTCAAGTTTGTATTTGGTTCTGGTCAAACAATTTTTGAAAGAGTAAAGCCACTTGGACTTTAAATATTAAATTATTCATAGTTTCCATGGACATTCTTAATTGAAATTTGGGATTTAAATTTTGTTGTCAGCAGGAACATTTGTGTAGCTCTGATATACCTAGTTTGCAAAGTTTTATTAAGCATAAACTATCCCATCCTAAGGAACATGGTATAAAAAGATTAAAAATTACTTCATTCCTTAAATACATAATTTCAGTTACGTGACTGCAGCGTGTGAGGCCTTGAAGATCATGCTGAGGAACTTTGGACCTGTGATAAAGTCAAATCTGACTGCTCCTCCTAGTCAAGGAGTCGATATATCCAGGGAGGAAAGGTAATATTCGTCAGAATGCAGTACATTAAAAGAAAAGAATAGGAATAGATGAGACATATGTATGATGTTGTTTGTTGCATAAAAATGTATGAAATGGTGAATAGACATCTAAACCTCTTGTGTATTTGTAGATATAGGAAATGTAGACAGTGTTATGAAAATCTGTCAGTCATCCGATCAAAAGTAGCTAAGAGGATGGGAGCACCTGGTAAAGTTGGACAACTGCTCCGTGAAATTCAAATTTTAATGGCAAGCATTGACTGAGCACAACTAAATGTGTGTGACTACTTTCTACTGACTCAGAAGCATCTTTCCATTGCTTTATCTGGGGGATGACTTGTCCATGTTAAGATTCTACGTTGCTTTGGAGTCGAATATAAACCGGAAAACAATCTGTGATTACAATGTGATATAACAAAAACAGAGCTACTCGCACAGGATTACTTCCCCTTATGCAGATTTCTGTGGTGAACAAGTACAAAGATGATGCTAGCTTGTACATTTCAGGCACTGCCAATGATTTTCCACATCTATAAGGTTGACCAGACACCCCTCAAATATTTACATGAACTGTTTCAATTTTTAAGTGGTTTGTTTTCTCTGTCTTTATATTTATTATCAGAATATAATTTTAATGCCACACAGGTAAAGGAGTAAATTTCCCCCCATATTTATATATCTATTCAAATTATATCTTTTTGTGAAAGTGAACATGTTAGAATTGTACTGGATTTTTTATTTTACATGATGTTCGCAGTTGATGCTGTAAAGATGATAACAAACTGTGACAGTGTGATTTATTTAGTTAAAAGGTTGTTTACATTCCTGCTTCATGCATATCAATGAAATATTACACAACCTTCTTTTTTTACAATTTATATTATGTTAATTGAAGATTCTATATCTTGGGATTTATAACATGACAAAGAAGTTAATATGAATGGATTGTGCAATACTGAATTGCTAAAGAAACGGGGAGTGACACAAGTTTAATTACTAGGCGATGCATCCAAAAAGTTCACTCAAAATTTTATATCAAAGATATTGTGCTTGTTACAAAACTTTAGATTTTTGAAACACACTACATACATAGCAGTATTATCTGTGTAAGCAATGGCATGAATTTTAATGGACTACACGCTTTTTGACATTGTTTGGCCATAAATCCTTGCAGTACATCTGTATTACTGATTTGTGTTGAACGTTAGTAGGGCAACACTCATACATTATTTTTCAGGTCTATCAGCTTCCTGCACCTAGAAATTCATTTTCTCTAAGCCGAGACATTGTTCTGCTTTCACCAGTGCTTGATTTTTCCCTCCAAAGGCATTTGTATTTCCATTTACAAAATGTTAAAATTGATGATGTAAATAAAATGTTTTAAAACTTTATTATGTTCTTTGTGCATACTAGGAACATTGTGGGTGCATAGACTCTCCCCCTGTCACACATTATTTTAATAGCAGGGAAAAGGTTTTCATCAGGGGTTTGAATTGTTGCAAGAAACACCTTGGGTCAGGGAGAATGTGAAGAGTCATCACATGACCTACGCTTTTAGTATGTGAATAGGTCCATATTGTCTTGTTACAGTTGATAAGGGAGGCCTTGATGGTATATATCAGAGATATATATGTCTCAGTAGGTATGTACTGGCCCAGAAACTGACCAATCACTAATAAATGATTTGATCAAAGAATTATAAAAGCAGATCATATTCCCATTTCTAAGTACATTCCTTCATACAACAGAAGATGAAGATTTTTGTGCTTGTGTCGCTTTTTGCAGTAGGGTATTGCCACATCTGTCTCCTTAGTCCTCCCCAGAGAGGTACCATGACGGGGATTAATTCTCCCGGGGCTAAGGACTGTATCCTGACCACAGCCCCGTGCGGAGGACGCCAGCCAACGCGTGACGCTACCTTCTACGGACGCGGCGAAAACATCACCGTTACATTCATGAAGAACTTGGACCATTACAACAAAACAAGTCCTGGAAAGTTCGTGATTTCTCTTAGTGAGCGTGAAGGTACCACTCCAAAAGTCTTGGCCACTGTTCCTGACGGAGGTGAACCCTCTCTCCATATCTACACGGTGAAAGTTCGCGCCCCAATGGAACCACCTAACACCATGCATTACCTGCAGGTTACTTACGAACCTAACAACGCCCAGGCGCCCAAAACATTTTACCAGTGCGCAGACGTAGGATTCGAACCTAGGAATGGATCCGAGTGAACGTTTTGACAATCAAGTTCTATTGTTTATATATTTAAATATTTGCCAAATGCAATGTGACATGTTTTTCTTAACGCTGTAAAAATAGTAGTAATTATTGTGACTTTAATATTCTGGTATTATAGAATAGAACATAAAATTATTGGTTTGTATTGCATCAGAAAAAGAAATTTTGAGGTCTACAATATCCCTACCCCTCTCTCTCTCTCTCTCTGTGTGTGTGTGGACAATGAAACCTGGTTAGTGACAATCTAATTAAAACCAGACTTCTTAGATCCGCGCCGTATACTCTGAGATGTGAGCGTATCCTAGGATCTGATTTTAATTAGATTGGGTTAGTGAGGACGTCCTCACAATGTTTAGAAGAGAAAATACGGATATGTTATTGTAAAGGCAAAAAATGTATTGTGTTAGGTATAGCTATAGGGACATCTATAAAAGTTTATCTAATGCTCTCTTTCGAATTGTGAAAAAAAGGGTTTTGAGAGAGAACATATCCCCACATCACTTGTCCTCACTAATCTAATATTTTGTATCTACATCTTTCACATGCTGTGGATCACGTTTTTGAAGACAGAATTTTTCCTCGTAGTGTACTTTCTGTCCTCACAACTTTTGTCAAATGGTTAAAAATTGTTCTCGCTATACACGTTTTATCCCCTTCTCTCTCTCTCTCTCTCTCTCTCTCTCTCTCTCTCTCTCTCTCTCTCTCTCCACCGACAAAATAGATACCATCATTAAACAGCTGTTAAAGAAATGGAACATGAGTTTAATTTGACATGGACACTTTGAAGACGTATTTACCTGTCTGGAGATGTTCAACGTGACCAGGCATACAGAACACCGACACACTCAACCATTTCATTCCGATTTTCGTAAAATACAGTTAATTGAGGTTAGAGGAGTTTAACTTTGTTTCAAGAGAATAGTTGGATTGTTATTTTAATTCAGAAAGGATATTAACATAGTTAATGGTTAACCAAACGACCACGTGCAACTTGGAGGCTAGTAAACCACGTGTAAACGGCGCAATCCTGCAAGATTTATGTGTGTAATTGGAGGCTAGTAAACCACGTGTAAACGGCGCAATCCTGCAAGATTTATGTGTGTAATATTGCTTTGATATGTTTCTTTGAAACTTCATTACAGATACAAGTGTTTATTTTCCTGAGAAAATATCGAATCGTCTGAGAGAAGTGCACAAAAGTTGCACGGATTTCACTCAGACTGAGAGTTTTACATTAAGCTCTCTCTTTCTCTTTCTCTCTTTCTCTCTCTCTCTCTCTCTCTCTGGATTATTCCAGTGACCTGGAGTCTAAACAGATGACACTGACCGTGTTAGATAAGTGACTGTTCAAAGTTGGGTGATAGCTGTATGGAATTTTTCCTGTATTATTATTGAATGGTGTGTTGACATGATGAAATGAAAAATGACCTGATTAAAAAACTACTTTAGAATCCAGAAAATCAACGTACCACGAAATGGTGAAGGATATGTAAATATGTCAAATAAATATTTAAATTTTATTTGAAATTAATCAGAAGAAAAGTCATGATTTTAATTTCAGAATAGTGAGAGTGTTTATTATAATATATCTATGTAATGCAGGGGGAGATCCAGGAATTGCGGTTACGGGTGGCGCCACTTTATGAGGCAGTGAGCCCAGGGTGAAGCCCCTAGTGGGGGTCCAGGGGGCTTCACCCCCAGAAGCTCCTGGGTTTTACAGATTTTATGGGGCTTGAAATATTTCTCCTATTTAGTCATTTGTACTTTTTCCTATCATTTTAATAAGGTGAAATTAATAAAATTACCCAAATTTTAAGGGTTTGTTTTAGAAAAAATTAAGTTCTCCCAATAAAGTAATTCAAGAAATCAAAAGATTTTGTCATTTATTTCTCCGGGAGTGGAAGAAATTATTGCTTCTTTTATCGTTTAGTATATTTTCCGAAACAAGATACCGCGATTTTAGGGGGGAGGGGGGCTGCGCCCCCCTCTAAATCCGCCACTGTAATGGTGGTAAAAAGAAGGAAAATGATGATATTGTAAATTAAATATTCTAGTATATAACGTGTAAGGGCAGATCATGCAGTGCCATGCAAAGAATTACAGCGGTAAAGTACTCGTGTGTAGCGGTGTATAAATGTTGCTCGGTAGATGGTAGACAACGGCGGACGTTTAGCTCACCTGAGTCGAAAGCTTGAAGATTTACTGGATCACTAATCTTGCAGCATATTTATTATCAAATCCAGTTTGTCAACAAATAGGGCGGCTTTTTATTTAAGTTTTATAATATAATACAAACCGGTAGGAAGATTTCATATTCAATGACATTGGAGAAAAGATATATTAGACAATTATATTTTTGAAAGGAAATGAAATGACCAACTTTGAGATATATCGCTATTTATTTATTTATTTTTAGGTATGAACCAAAATCCCTAAACTTCACTGCAATCGTCTAGCACAGAAGCAACACAGTTTCATAATAAGAAATTCCAGTATGTTTAAAAGAATGGACTTAGATGAGTGTTATTTGAGGATGCGATCCGTAAACTACAGTGTAATAAAAGCTGCACTGATGACTAATATTGACGAGATTTTTATTAGGTGTAACACCGTCTAAGCTGCATTGTTGTAAGCTATTTGATAACATTAATTTTTGGGGGTATACAAGGAAAATGTATATAATTATCAAATCATTGTCATTATAACAAATGTACTAAATACAAGTGAGCATTTACAATGACGTGAGTTTGATAGGGGAGAAATATTGTCGCCACGTACCGCTGTTTTCTCTTAGAAGTGTACAATGCATATAAAGTTCTGTAAGAAAATTGTAGGTCAGAAAACTGCCAATAATTTTGTTTGTTTTGAATTGGATAGACTCCCAGTAATTGTGGAAATGAGATTAAGAACGCATATGTTTAAATTCTGGTTTAAAGTAAGAAAGTATAATACATGTAATTGTATTTTGAAGGCTCAAGAACATGACTCTGCATACTGGGGATTGGATTGCATGTATAAACGAGGAATCGGCAAGACTTGGTTTACATTTTTATAGAATTCTAAAATGTTGAAGACAAATGTTCATGAACAAAGAATGATTCATGTTCACGGAGAATGTATATTCTCGTTTATTTCCAATTCACCGAAAAATCAACTTTATAAATACTTTGTAAATAATTTCGATTTATACAAATGTATCTGATAAAACCAATAGATGATAAGTATTTAAAACAATTAACAAAATTAGATTATCCAGTGATCAATTGAATATAGAAGACAGAATAAGGTTGTGAATATTTGTTCTTGATGGATATCATTTTGTTTTAAAATGTCCATTTTATAGTCAATTAACTTCGACGTTGGTTTATAAAGAAATACAGCAATGTCAAAAGAGGTGTTTTCAACGTGAGATTACAAAGTAGTCGCAATATGACAGAGTTGTCGAACCTAGGGAAGCAATGCACTGTGGTAGATTTTTTTTTGTTTTGTTTTGGTATGCTATATTCATGTGTGTTTGAACCTGTAAAGAAACTGAAACAGATGGTAAGATGTGGCTGCTCAGGCGAGAGACATGAACATGATCAGCTGTAATATTTCTGTTATTATTCTTGGTATTAGTTTCGATAACTATAGCAATTTTGAATTATCTCTCTCTCTTTTACAATCCACCCCGGGACCCATAGGTACTTAAGTCCAAGACCCCCCACCCCACCCCACCCCCCCCCCCACCCCCCCCCACCCCCCCCCCTGAATAACGTACATGAGCTGATTTAATTATTTTTTGTTGTTGTTGAAAATCTCTCTAATGAATGTCAAGACAACAATGTCTTGCATACCCCTAAGTCCAAAATACTCTCACTGGCTATTATATAGCAGTTATTCTGTTATAAATAACCAGTGAGGGTATTTTTTTTAAAGGTGGTTATTTTGGACTTGTAAAACTTTACATGTAATTGAATGTATGATATCCTTAAATCAATTACTGATATCTTAATGTATCAAATCAAATAAACCAAATTATGTTTTTATCTTAAGTTTTGTTTCTGCCACCCGACTCTTCAGACCCATTGCTTCTGAGGATTAGTCCATACTCCCTCCCGCTCCATCCTTCTTGCATCACATGATTGCGCGCCATGAGAGAACATATGCTGATTCCTTTAATTAATTCATGATCATATAGATTGGTTATATTGTGACACTTCAAATCGATGTTGTCTTTCTGATATCAAAAGAGCCATTGACAAGTTAAATATGAAAATATTCATCGTTAATGCAACCTCGTGCACAGTCGAGAAGCCATGATATCCGACGACTGATTTATAAAAATCTGTCATTTTTAAAGGTACCTAATTTCTGGACATTATATGTTTTGGTTAACTGAATTTAAAAAGTTCATAAAAGAAACTGCTTTTATTTCAATAAACACGTGTAAATTATAGCAGAAAGGACTATTCCGGATACTCAAATAAAGGGGGAAGCCTCACTATAAAGGGGAAGACTGGCTATACAGTGAGACCCCCCTCCGAAATCTGGCTATATAGTGAGACTCCCCCGGGAGAAGTCTCGCTATATAGCCAGTCTTCCGGGGGAAGTCTCGCTATATAGCCACTCTTCCGGGGGGAATCTCGCTATATAGTCAGTTTTCCGGGGGAAGTCTTGCTATATAGCCAGTCTTTCGGGGGAAGTCTCGCTATATAGCCACTCTTCCGGGGGAAAGTCTCGCTATATAGCCACTCTTCCAGGGGGAAGTCTCAGTATATAGCCAGTCTTCTGGGGGTCCAAGTCTCGCTATATAGCCATACTTCTGGGGGTCCAAGTCTCACTATATAGCCAGTCTTCCGGGGAGAAGTCTCGCTATATAGCCAGTCTTCCGGGGGGGGGGGGGGTCTCACTATATAGCCAGACTTCCGAGGGAAAGTCTCGCTATATAGCACATACCGGCTCTTGTGATTATATAGCGATGAAAATAAGGACAGTTCACTGTTGTGTGGGTAATATTACACAACTAGCTCATCATGATCGGAAACTGCTGAAATGAAGTATTTGAATCATGTCAGTGAATCAAGTCTGGCTGTGACTACATCTGTATTATATTTGATCCATATTGTAGCTATACTGCACTGTTTCTCCAGGTTTGACGTCAGTCTCCGTTTAAAAACGAGCAAAATATCCCTATAAAAGACACGCGATTCTGTTTTATTCGAAATTAAAAACGAACAGAACTGTGAGTCATATAGCCAGCCTAGTAGTATCGATCATATCACTCATTGGGTCTTCAGATTGAGTTACAAAGTATGCATTTGTAATCTGTATGAATATGTATTATATTATTTCGTAGTTCGTAACTCCCATTCCCGAACACGAGGATCTCATCGAAAATGTTATCAGTATCATTGCCTTTCCGTCCGCTCCACTTCTGTCCATGCCATTGCCTTTCTGTTCGTCCCACTTTATGAAATATTTGTGTTTTATTACTTTATATGATAGTGATCAAAGAGAATTAGAAGCTCTTATTTGGTATGAAGTTTTGTCTACGACCATACAATGTGTTAAAACCCAAAACCATGGTCATTTAGACATAGTCACGGTCACTGATTAAGAAAATTCGAAATTCTGCCTGGGTCATACGGTGCTCATAATGGAGAGACATTACAAGCCCATACTTAGTACAAAGACTGGTTTGTCATGGCCCACATCCACAATATTGTCATTGAGATACGATGTTTGATATATTGGATAAGACATGGATATTACTTCGTACGACTCTGATTTAGCTGAATGATCAGCTTAAGAATTCTTTAGCAGAAGAGTGTGTATGTGTATATATATATATATATATATATATATATATATATATATATATATAAATATAATAGCAAATCAGTCAGCAGCTTTTTTCTGGATCCGCCCCTGCATCATACTACTACCGCGTTCATTTGTTTTGCCTGTATTCTTGCACTGATCTCAGTATGAATTTAGTAAAAGCATTCTTTGATCCCTCTATTGTTGTCATGTTCAGCAGTTAGCATTAATTGCTGTTTCCTGTCATGCTAACGGCAATCGTAACTGACTTTTAAGCAGTAATGAAGTGATCTAACATAAAACTATGGTGTAACCAAATCGCTGCATGCTTCCAAGCTCAATGTTCTTGGATGCTTTCGTTATTTCGCAATAAATCTATCAGAGGGAAATAACTTTCCTTCACTTTATTCTGAAAAATAAATGACTAAATAAATAAATGCTGCTAATCTATAAAAGCATGGACATCGACACCACGTACAACGGGTGTAAGTCTTGAAAGTTTGATTGAACGCTGGATTTCCATGAGTTGCGATGAGATCCCTTATTTTAGAGATTGTAAAATCTGAGTGGAACACGAAATGGTGAGCAAACTTACAACTAAATACACATATACTGAACATCAACACAAAACTCGCACGATGCCTGTAAATATTCGTTACACTGACCTGTAAGCAGCACCATTGTATACACACTCATGTACTAAAACGTACATGGTTTCCTTACAGTCCGCGTCACGTTCACTCCACTTGGTCCTATCAAACATTTAACAGACATGACTGAATTCATCTAAGGCAATATACTCTTTCAAACAAGTTGGAAGGATAAGCTTTCTGATATTCTTTAAAATCGAGCTGTCTCTTGAACCTTTGTTGAGCGATTGTCGAATACTGAATCTACAGATATCTGAAAGTGGGGTTGGGTTGTGG
The DNA here is from genome assembly GCF_947568905.1 of Ostrea edulis. Lineage (NCBI taxonomy): Eukaryota > Metazoa > Mollusca > Bivalvia > Ostreida > Ostreidae > Ostrea > Ostrea edulis. The sequence goes on along the minus strand of NC_079164.1, from coordinate 74,475,175 downwards.
GCACGGTTCCTTAGCCATGTCATCATCTGGACGCCATTTGTTGAGGTATCTATCCCTGAGAAAGCTAAACGTCTGAAAGACCTCGAGAATGTAGGAATACGTCTATTGCACTGTTCCACTTCATCAATGGTTAACTGGTACCCACATAAGACCATCAACTTAACAACAGTTGGGTCACACCTTGTGAAAGCGTCGACGAGGGGAGATCGTCCGTACTGATCCTGGTCAGGAATCTGGCAGCCATTATATAACAGTAATCCCGCGATGTAACTGTTTCCAAGAGATATAGAAGACATTAACGGAGACCACTGACCGTCACATTGGCTTAGTCGACTACCGTTGTCCACCAACATTTTAGCAATGGAGTCCAGACAGCTGTATGCATGTCTCTGAGATATACGGTAGTAGAAAATCGCTGTAGAAAACGGTGTTGCTTTGTACTGGGTGACGGCGTTGACATCAGCGCCACCTTTGATCAATCGACGCACGATATTCTCATTTCCAACCCGTATTGCTTCATGAAGAGCTGTCCAGTCATTTTTGGTTTTGGAGTTTATATTAGCCCCACGTTCACATATAAGATAAACGACGTCTTCCAAATTTGTGTGAATTGCCCTTTGTAATGGGCTGTTTCCGACATTGTCCAAAACGTTGACGTCACATCCACACGTGATCAGGTATGACGCAATGTCACTGCCGTAGTGGTTACAAGCTATGTGTAACGGGGACTGTGATTTGTTGTCTGTGGCGTTATAATCCCACTTGTTTTCCACCAGTAAGTACACAATATTTGTGTAGCCGTACTCGGCTGCCCAGTGGAGCGCCGTACGGCCAAACCCATCAACGAAGGCCTCATTCCTATAATTCCCACTGGATAAAATGGACCGAACCTGTTTTTCTTTACCGGATTTAACGGACTCCAGCAGAAAATAGTCATCTTCCATAATGATCTTGTTGGGCATTATATTCATATAAAATGTCTCGATCTTTCATTCGAGAATGGACAATAGTCGATCGTTCCTTGGTCTACTTCTGGGAGAGGAGTCTTGCACAAATTTCCTGATGACTTCGTTCCCATTCGCAGTATCTACTCCTGCAGATCAGAAACAACAAATTAAAGGCCTCAGAATACAACGCAAACAACACTTAAACCAATTTCTGATTCACGCATTTGTGTTACATACACACTCTTACATCATGTACTTTATCATTGTAAAAACTTGCCTCTCTCATGGCTATTCCACCATTGTACTTTTCACTTACCCTCTTCCCTCTTTGTTTCCCTCAGGACCATAAGCACAAAAATACACAAGACAAAATTTGCTCATGCGCATGTAAAAGTTTGTTGTGAGGAAATTATAGTATGAGTTTGATTGCCAAAAAACATAAGTAGTTAAGCGGCCCTATCTGATGCCATCTCGTTCCATTCAGTTTCTGATCTTGCTCCTGCGAGCAGACGTCGGATGCGTGCCAAACATAAACACAAATATCATATAGGAAGCTCCTGTGTAGCAGAATTGCGCGTGTATCGGTAGCGATTGCTGATAAAAATATTTATTTTTATCAGTAACATTGAAGGTCAAACGGTCAAAATTATGTCTGGTTAAAGGTTTCTATAATATAATCTAATGTCATTACACTTAATTTCCTTTGTGGTTATTTGCAAGATGATTGAACATCAGTATGTATGTACACGTGTTGTTCGATGTGTGTAACTACCGTTTCTGGTCAAAATTAGACGTTGTACAGCTGTTCTGTTTGGAATCAATGGCAAAACGAACAGATTGAGCGGGTTGGTTTTTTTTTTTTTTTTTTTTTTTTTAAATCTGCAACGTTTGATTAAAGAACAGAAACAACGTGAGGGCGTAAATGAAAGTCGTGTTAGCGACATTTGTTCAGGAAAGCCCCGCACACATCTTGTAGGTAAATGGCAAGAACTTGTACATGGATATAGCACTGTTCGACGCAGAGTGTTAATTGTTCGTGACATATGTAATAAGTACAAATGCATGTAAAATGATGTTCACAAGTAACAGATTGAGATAACACATCTTCTAACACCTGAACATTACGTGTGCTGGATTCACAATGGATGCATGTATTGCTAAGTATATCTCTCCTAGTACCGCTATCGATATATGTTTTGAAATTTTAGGAAGAATTTGAGTAACTTTTTAAATCTGGAATGAAAATGAATGGAACGTAGTGGGTGACACACTATATCTCTCTCTCTAAACAAAAACTGAAATACCGATATGACCTCTGGTATATCCCCAATTTTCCCCACGAGAGTTAAAGCTTTGTAGCTAATGACAAACTGAACATGTATATACTCGGGTGCAGTATGCGACACGAGAATATCCAGGAATATATAAATAACGAATTATAAAATATTCATCAAAAAATATATAAAGGAAATTGTTTTTAGGATGTTAAAAATACAATCTTACCGCTGTTCTGCCAGGAAAATAGCTCTTATATAGATCTTCATCCGTCATAGAAGTGACAGGTTTTTTAAGGACAGACTCATCTTTACTCCTAGCTGCGGAAACCAGCACTAATGATGGAGGCCCACTAGGGGTTAATTTTAAAGGGACTCGCACGCCTGAGTGATTTCCCGTGATGCAGTCAGGTGGTCATTCCGGATGTTGTGGTCATGCACAAGTTCAATGTATCATCATGTTACATCATGAGAATTCAATTATTTGTCCGGTTCAACGTTTCTTAATTGCATGATCTGTAAATCAATAAATTTGTATGAAAAACAGCATTACATAACTGATCTAATGCCATACGATCTTAAACGATTAAATGTTTGCAAAGTGTCAGTTTCATTAAATGATATCATCTCCGATATGATGTACTATAGAAGTGTTTTGGACTATGCTAACACAAATGTCGCAAGAGGAACACGTGGTTTTTTGGACACATAAATTAAGGATTATATAATTAGTCAATTTTTGGTTTCAAATCATGTTGATTAGAAGGAAGTGTTATCAATACATGTAAAGAAAATATTTTAAATTATAACTTTTTGATAAAATTATTCACGGAAACGATAGGTGCATGTTTTCTTCATGTATGTAAGAACACATCTCAGTCACGTAGAGTACTGTAAGTGAATACCCTTTGATATACTGTTTTGAAGTACCACTAGTGGACAGAATGTTAATTTCATATTTTTCCACCAGATTTACCCCGATAACCGCCTTCGGTGATACTCACATTATAAAACTGATACAATCTAACAATCAAAAGTTCTGCTAAAATGACCTGGTTTTGTTCGAGTTGAAACGATTGTGGCGATGGACAAATTACAGGTTACTCTGCGGTGGAAGATGGAGCCTCTTTAATTTTGTAAGGGGTTGTTACGCGAATTTAAATTAAGCCATTAATGTTATTTATATGGATTGTAAATGGTGCGGGTCACGAGAGTCTTATTTGTACACACGAAGTACGACTATGTTAATTTATTGTCCTTACAAACAGTTAAAGATGCAATTATCTTGTGATACTATCATGACCCAAACACTTTGAATTTGTTTTGAGAGAGAGAGAGAGAGAGTTTCCCCTTTCAATTTTTATACAGTTGAAAAAACGTTTTATTGCTAGAATGCTGATTTTAAATCTGTTGCTTAAGAAATGAAAAACAAACTTTATATCATCAAATTTTATACCAAATGATTATATTGTCTTCGCAACTTCCTGGTAGAAGATGTTTTTAGTGAGACACTCTAGTATGATGACAAATTGAAAGGAAAAAATATCATGAACACATTCGCAATATTACATATGTAACATTGAATTTATTGAAACCGTATATGACAAATGTTTATCAACCAACTGCTAACTAAATTAAAATCGATTTTACTTGTAAATCTAATGAAAGTTTTTATTTGTAAAGAAAAACCAAATTAAATTTTGAAACTTTCAGTGGCGGATTTCGGGTTTCCCCTAATACCTTTCTGGGCGGAAAAGGTACCAACCTGCGTTGCACCCCACTCTTGAAAATGTTCTAAATCCGTCCCTGAAAAATAGTTAAATGCGACTTTTGTCATTAATTAGTACATGTAGTTTTTATCACAGGCAACTGAATTAGTAAATTCAAACCCAAGCAATATAAGTGCCTGTGGTTTTTATAATATGAATTATTGATCTTCATATCATATCCAACTATCATTACCATCAAAATTCATTAATACACTGCTCTTATACAATTATGTGGAGTCGCATATATATATAATGTCTTTATTGCCATTCAGTGATCATTTGATTTTTATTCAAAAGTTGCAAATGACTGCATGAAATGCATAGTCTACATATATACTGAGGGACTTAAAACGCAATGCTGGATAATTTTCTGTTATTTATTATAAATAATTAATTGAATAAACAAATATTTGTGGTATATAGTCTTTAATGACAAAAGGCCCCAATATCCATTGATTTTTAGTCCCGTGGGGATGCAGGTTAGTATTGGTCCTGAGACTCCTCAGTACCCCTTGCTTGTCATCCTTCGGAGGAGACCGCAAAAACCGAGGTCCCGTGTTACAGCAGGTGTGTCACGATAAAGATCCCTCCCTATTTCCGCATTATTATCATTGATCGACAGACACCCTGAATGGTCCTTTGGTGGAATGTTTTGCCATCCTTCCAACAATGCCCTTTTAAGTTCTCGTGGGCCAATCTTGCCATGTGTGCGCGCGCATTGTCCTGCTAAAGCTGCTGCATTAACACATGCTGCAAAATGTCATCTATGGTAGCAGAAGACAACTTAAAAAAATAAATGGAAATACCCCATATTTGAAGTGATATTACATGTGTTAAAATGTATACAATAACTTTAGGATGCATTTCAAATGTAGCTGAGTGCTTAATAAAAATGTTGACATACAACGTCATGTAGGTGTCATAATTCCTAGCATATAGATGGGTGCAAATACGAAAACATGCATGTTCCAGCAAAAGGTCTGTAGCTGAGAGGGAAGGTGGATGACCCCATATGAAAGGTAGATTTTTGAGAAGGGCAGATAGGGTTATTGATTGTGCACAGTGTCTAAATCCCCATGTTTGGTACTGTGATGGTGTGGGAGTGGTGCGGATTAGCCCAAATGAGAGAAAATCGAAGCAAAAAGGGGGAACCTGCTCAGAGCATGTTTTGTGCACCAGCACCAGTATTTATAGATTACATGTAATTTAGGATCATAATTTATTAACTACACTAATATGAAATACAAGTATTGACATAAAAGGGAAATATGATTTTTCATTAGTCTGTCATAATCTGACTTTGATGTATACCCTCTGTCCACATGTTTCAGAACCAAAGAAACTGTCCCCTGCCACCTATATACCGTCTGACAATTAAGATTCCATTCAAAACGACCGACAGTAACGGAGTGACAATTTGTGCTGATTGCATTACAGACCATGACACTACCTATGGAGCGCCATATTAACATACACTCAAATAAATTGAAAATATCATTAACTTAATTATTTTATTTATGGAGAACTTGGAAGATATCCTTTGTCTATAAATATTAAAACAAGAATAATCAAATTTTGGTCAAAAATTATTTTATCAGACAATAGAAAAATTACAAAAATTATGTAATGTAAAGATAATAATAACCCTTGGACAATCTGATTAAAATCAGATCCTCGATCCGCTCCTCTTTTTTTTTTCTTGTCGCTACACGAGGGCCTCGTGTAGCGACAAGAAAAAAAAAAGAGGAGCGGATCGAGGATCTGATTTTAATCAGATTGAACCCTTGGATAAAATGCATTAGAAACATTTTAAATGAGTGTGGATTGTCATATGTATGGGAAAATGAAGCTTTTTTAAACACAGACTGGTTAAATGCAAAGGTATTACAAACACTGAAGGATCAGAGTATACAGAAATGGAATGAACTTTTATGTAATTCGTCAAAAGCAATTAATTATTTCATCTTTAACAAGAGCAACGCCAACGTGGCATAATACGCCCGTAGATTTTGCTCAAGGAAAACATATTTTAGTGGGATTCATATTTTAGTGAAGTTAGCACTTTCCTCTGTGAGCTAATTCATTATTATGCTTGTAGAAATGGATATCAAGATATAAAGAGGGATAACCTTAGAATGCGCTACTTCATAAATATGCTAACGGTTCGGTTTGTATCCTGCCCACAAGGTTTTCCTAATAAGTGATACTACGACCTTGACCTCTGACCTTGAAAAACAATAGGCACCTTCCTCTCATCATGATGATTAAATATACCAAGTTATAATATCCTGGAGCTTACGGTTCGGTTTGTATCCTGCCCACAAGGTTTTCCTAATAAGTGATACTACGACCTTGACCTTTGACCTCTGACCTTGAAAAACAATAGGCATCTTCTTCTCATCATGGTGATCAAATGTACCAAGTTGTAAAGTCCTAGGGCTTATGGTTCAGTCTGTATCCTGCCTACAAGGTCCAGACGGACAGACGCCATACCATACCATACGACGGGCGTACAAAAATGAACCAAATTTTGAATTCTATTTAGATGAACTTCCTAAAAATAAAAGAGAAATACTCTGTAGATTTAGAGCATCAAATTTTAGATTACCTGTAGAGACAGGACGATGGTTAAACATTCCAAGAAATGAAAGAGTATGCACTTTATGTAATAATAATGATTTGGCTGATGAGTTCCATTATTTATTTATATGTACTGATGAAACTATTAAGAAATCAAGATTGGAAAACTTAGATAGATATTATACAAATAGACCAGATAGATATAAATTTAAACAGCTTCTTAATTGTAAAAATGTTATTGTACTTAAAAGATTATGCAAATTTTTAATGGTTATAAGGGAGAGGGCATGTCCTCCATGTTAACTGCATGCTATGTACAATATTGTATTATATGTTACGAATTATTTCTCTACAATACACATGTTGTATTTATTTGAGAATAAATAATTTTGTTGTTGTTGTTGTCGCAACAATTTCATTAAAGAAAACAACTAATGATACATAATTCTGAATTATTGCGCGCATTAATTGAATTGATGCGCGCTATAATTCAATTATTGCTCTCACTAAATGAGTTGATGTTATTAATAATTGAAATATTGCTCTCTTCAAATGATATAATTTATTCATTTGAAGAGAGCATTCAGAGTAATAATTCTTTTAGAGAGAGCAACTATGTCATTAAAGATATCTTCAATTCAACATATCCACAAATTATTGAAATTAATGATCTCTTTAATTGAACTGTTAATCTCTTTAACAGCATTGATGCACGCATTAATTCCTTATACAAAAACGTAAATAATTAAAGATATCTTCAATTGAATTAAAGAGATCATCAAATAATTTATACCGAGCTCTAAATTAATGTTTGCGAGCAATATTTCCTCTACATTCATGCAATTGATGAAAGCAATAATTGATATAATGCACGCATTTGTTCAGTTGATGAGCACAATAATTGAATTGATAAATATCTTCAAATAATTCAAGATATCTTCAATTATTTGATTCTATGTTAATTTGGCTCTCCGTAGGCACCTCCTTCGAATCGGTGATCGTTCTTCATTGACACGTCCATATATGTACACGACTGGTAAACTCTGCCGTTTACATTACTACTGTAACTTTGATTTTAAATCTGGACTCGTCGGGGAACAACACCCGTGTTCAGTGTTGGCGTTGATTCAGCCTGGCCCACTCTTAAGAGAAGTGGACAGGTAAAACCTACGTGGATGTAGGTTAAAGAGAATAGACCCACGGCACTCTGTAACGTCGGTATTGCGGCTTAAGTTGTTATATCCTTTGTAAGGATACTGCTCTAGGATGAATGGACCTTCCATGACATCCTTGGAATCGTTTGCCTCGCAGTCTATTCCACAGGCGACGTTACCGTACTTTCGCTTATTGACGTGGTGTTGTCACAAGCTGTCGATCAGGTCGTGGGCGATCATTTAGAGATTCTATCTGACCATACCGTCGCAACAACTGGCTTATTGTACAGGAATTATTTTTTTTTGAAACTGTCTTGCTAACTCCCGTTAATTAACGCCTGCTTGTAGAAGCATACCAATGACTTGATTTCGCATTTCATTGTTTAAACCGTCGCGCCCGGCAATCTTATTTTCACCCCCACCTGCAATCTGCATTACTAACAGAATTGTTTTATCACGGGAAGAAGAAGAAAAGAAAAAGAAAAAAAAAACACTCGCTTTTACTTTTTCATTAATTTGGAACACAGGGTTCTGACACAATCTGAGCCAACTTGTGTATATAATATGGGTACTTACAGTTACATTGATCTAAATTATTGTAGACGTGGGCTAATCCAGAGTCGATAAATAGTAAAATACACACTGTTCGATCACGTTGAATATATAGCCATGTCGTCAAACACTGACAACACCAGCGGCTTGTGGATTAAATTATCTCAAATATGCCATAATTTTTATTATCCCGTCCGGCGCTAGAGCCCTTTGTTCCGACATGTGTCGATCTATAAATAGTATCTAGTGTAAACAAAACGTCAAATCAAGGCCAATGAAAGAAGGGGAAACAATTTACTGCTTATAAAAAAGCGTCACTTCCGGTTTTGATTGCTCATAACTTCCTGACCAAAATATTTTGAAATATACAGTAGAGTGAAGTTTTAAGGTAGCACCTATCAACATGGATGGTAAGGCTTCGTTTGGAAACATCTTATGCTGAAATTTCCACGTCCTATTGTTTTTTGCGATTATTTATCATGTTGACATTCCGAATTGCCTGTGCTTTCGAAACAAAGGCTTAAAATAAACATTTTAAAACGTTATATTAGATTCGACATGTTGCTCAAATGACTCCATTTGGAACCTTGGACCATATGTCCTATTTAAATTGAAAATGAAAACAATTATAGGGCCATTCTTTAAACTAGAACGATTTTATTTGTGTATGTAGTAACTTTGTACAGATCACAGTAATTATTCCAGACAAATAGAGGGTCCTTTTTAATTATGATGTATACGGTCAATGAGTCATGCTAAAGGTCTTCAAATATATACAGGACATTTTCTACTTGAAAATCAATGTTGTTAATGTTTCACCAGTGTTTACAGGGACTTTCCCCTTTGGAATATTTTAGATTGGTGCTGTACTGTACTAGTTCTCCTCCCTGTATTTAATGAACTTACATTCAGTGTAATATCAAAGATGTGATTTGCCAGTTGTTGAAATGAGGAATCAGTTAAAACTATTACTTTCGTTTTTGTCATTGGCTTCTTTGAGAATGAAATATATATTTAAAAATTGATAAGTGGGCATTCCTCAGCTTTTTGTATAAAATTATGCAAATTTATATGAATATTCCCTTTGTGAACAAATTCTTCAGGGTGCAGGGATTTAGAATTAAGTGCAAATTGTTAGAAATTTTAAGAATGGATTTAAAAACTGCTATAGTTGCAATACATTGATGGAGGCGATAATTCTCACTGTTTTCTTTTTTCAGATACACTTTTTCAGTTAAGAGTAAGTAGATCCAGTTTATTAAAAAAAAAGTTTGATAATTATCTTGCATAATTATGTGATAAAATACTGTATTCTGCTTTACCTAAGTTTTTATCTTATATTATTCATATGTTCTTTTATGCAGTTAATTATTGCAGTTGAGATTTTTTCACATGAAATATATATGGCTTCTTTTTTTTTTTAGTTCACAACGAAACAACTTGAAAGGCTAGCTAAGAAATCTGAAAAAGAACAGAGAAAAGAAGAGGCCAAAGTGAGAAAGGTATTTAGTCAGCTAGGTCATAATCTTTGTATGCATTCAGGGATTTATCTAGGTGGTTTTTACTACCAGTAAAAGGTACCTTTCCCCTTTGGCAACAAATGGATATTTCCCCTTCCACAGATGAAAAATCTCCTTCATTTGTAGAAACTTTACAAAAATTGTATGAGAATTTTCAACAAAATCATATTAATATATTCTAAGTCATTTTCTATAATGTCAGACTTGCAATATAGATAAAATGAGTAATCAATCAATATATATTCCATGGATGTCCCCCACTACCATTCCCGGGAAGCTCATGACTGCATTCTCAAAAATTCCCCTTAAATATAAAATGGGTAGTAACATCTGAATGCTGGATAAAACCCTGGCATTTTTTTCACTTGTTTAAATTTTGGGAAATTTTAAGTTATAGAATTTAAGCAATTAGGGATTAACACAGTCAGTGGTGCAATATTTATATCACCCTCTACTGACAGTTGCTGATTACTTGTATTGAGTAACAGGGACATAGCTAGGGGATAATTAATGTGCACCCAAAAAATTAAGGCAAGGGGTTTTGAGGCTGCCTTAAGCCACCTGCTATGGGTTTGTGATATATATAGTGAAATGCAATGTAAGCAAACAGAATAGAAATTAATTTTGAAGTTATCCTCTAGGAAATTGTCATTGATGCATTGAAAAATGTAGGGCTAGTCTTGGCCATAGAGACAGATGTATCAGATTCAACACTCTACGTATTTTCTTTTGTATTCATTCATTGTTCTGTTGACAGTTTACTGCTAAACAAATTTGTGATTTTCTACTGTTTTTGAAGCATGTCTTTTTACCACATTTTTTCTAAACTGAATATTGTGAAAACGAGATTTTCAATTATTTAAATCAATCAATGGGGTACATACATATCAGACATTTTACAATCAGTATCTGAATATCAAAGTTTTATTTTTACAGTTTATTTGTTTAAGTTATTACATTTATTTCAGCGCAAGTTTTAACAGATATATATATATATATATATATGTATATCCAAAATTTAAATAGAGTCTCAGTAATCGGATAACAATATTTTAAAAATATGAAAAGAAAACACAGAAAGCGTTTTCATTACATCTTCAGAAGCTTTACAAAAATGTACATGTATATATATATATAATTATATATATCATGTCATATCTCTTTAGGCTATTGCTCAAAAAAACATTGAAGGAGCAAGGATCTATGCAGAAAATGCCATTAGGAAAAAGAATGAAGGTCTGAACTATTTGCGATTTGCAGCTAGAGTGGATGGAGTATCAGCACGAGTCCAGACAGCAGTAGCAATGAAAGGAGTATGTATCATAATGTCATTTTATAATCCTTTTCAGAAGATGTGTGCTTGATGGACAGAGATTTAGTGGTTATCAATTAAGCATGTACAAAGCTACAAGTACAAAATTATACACGTAGATGTATTACAAAATTGTCCTTAAATATGAAATGGGTTGTAACAGCTAAGAGCCTGAAAAAAAAGCTTTGTTTACATGAGGGTCTAATGTTTGATGTGTTCATGATATGGGTAGTTACATGGGCACTTGATACATGTGTCTGCCCCTAATATCACAAAACGTTTGGATTGTATGTACTATACATTACACAACCCAAGCACTGCACGATATATGAGGAGTGAATGCATCAATTGCCGATGCCCAAATGGACATACCAGTCAATTTAAAATCCTTCACAAACAGTAAAAGGTGAATTAATGTTAATAACTTATTCCCCATCTTCGCAAGCCAAGTGTCTGATTCCCTTACTCTCATCTAGATGAGAGTAAGCGAATCGGACACTTGGCTTGCGAAGATGCTTATTCCCCTGAAAATTAGAAACTTTAGAAATGATCACTGTTCTTTTTCGTACACGTGTATTTAACTGTCTGCACCGAACAGAAGTTTTGATCTAAAACCTCATGTAAAAAGCATGTTTCAGTTATGAATTTTGAAAACAAAGTCTTCTTTCATGGTGTAGCCTGAGTAGCAGATTTGAGACTACAAAGAAACTTCACAGCTTTGGCTTAATCTTTATCATGTTCATAAGTTTATACATGTATATGGCAAGAAATATCTGCTCGTGATATTTGGACACAAGCCGTAAAATTGCTAGGGATTTTATACTGTTCATAAATTAGTGTAATGTTTTGTGTGAAAGTGAATGGATATATTGTACATATGAATATTAAATCCTAAATGAATACTTTTACTAGACAGTGGATTATATATGTAAAGATAATAATAACCCTTGGATAAAATGCGAGATCGAAGATGGGGGGCATATTGGTTTTGACCTGTCTGTCATTCTGTCTGAAACTTTAACCTTGCTAATAACTTTTGAACAGTAAGTGCAAGAGCTTTGATTTTTCACACGAGTATTCCTTGTGACAAGACCTTTCCGTGGGTACTTAAATTTTTTTTTTACATTGGTCATAACTTCTAAATGGTAAATAATAGAGCTTTCATATTGTACATGAGCATCTCTTGTGACAAGATCTTTCTACTGGTACCAAGATATTTGTCCTTGTGACATTTGGCCATTATCGGGGGCATTTGTGTTTCAATCACACATCTTTGTGGGATTCATTTCTGATGAATGTCACTCAAACCCAAGATTCAACAAGGGGAAAAGTTCATAATTCTGAAATGTTTCAATCTGTAGAGTTTTATATACTGTTTCATTTGAATATTTTCAGATTGCAAAGCAAATGGAAGGAGTAACAAAAGCATTAGACAAAGCTATGTCATCTATGGATTTAGAAAAGGTTTGCAGTTGTTAGATGTCGTACATACATGTACAATCACATTTAGTAATAATAGTAATTTTAATGTTTGAGCAGAGCTTTGCAGTGATCTTGTATAATTAAAAACTGATTTGACATTTTTCAGTCATGTTTATTTGATCTGGTAACAATGTAATTGTCTTCTAACAGGTTGAACAAATAATGGGGAAGTTCGAGAAGCAGTTTGAAGACATGGATGTGAGGACATCAGTAAGTATTATTACTGGTTTACAGTTTTGCATATTTGAAATAAGTCAGCCACGAGAAATTAGATAATGGGGTAATTTGGTCACTTTCTAATAAAACAACAATACAATTATTGGGTATACAAATTGTGTTACATGTTCTAAAACTCGTCATTTTAACCTCAGACATTGGAGAATTCCATGAGTTCCGCCACCACACTGTCCACCCCTCAGAGTGAGGTCGAGTCTCTGATGCAACAGATAGCGTCAGAAAATGACCTTGACATCACCGATCAACTCAAGGAACTTAACCCCACCACAGCCTCTATACGAGAGGATGGAGAAAAGAAGAAAGAGGATGATCTTTCCAGGAGGTATACTTACGATTTTTTCAGAGACATTCTTCATGTAATATCAATTCAGTCAGAATTAGATGGTAGATCCACCTGCTACTTTAACATTTAATTATATCACATTCTGATGACCCAATAAAATGCATAATCATGAGACTATTATTAGATTATGGAGAGGACTTGCATAAGCAATGTCATCATCGGAAACCCACGGTTTACCTAGGTAATCGTAGAGCGACTGAACGTGGTTTCCGACGATGAAGCAATGTCTGCTGTTCAATCCATTTATGTTTGACACCTAATAAGATATTGTTCAAATCAATTAATAATGGGAGTGATTCAGCCAATCACAGCATGGTTAACTTTAAAAGTAGCGAGACTTTCAAATCTGTGCACTTTTTAGCTCACCTGAGCTGAAAACTCAAGTGAGCTTTTCTGATCCCCTGTTGTCTGTCTGTCTGTCCATCCATCTGTAAACTTTTCACATTTTCGAATTCTTCTCCAGAACTACTTGGCCAATTCGAACCAAACTTGGCTGAAGGCATCCTTGGGTAAAAGGCTTTCAAGTTTGTTCAAATGAAGGGCCATGCCCCCTTCAAAGGGGAGATAATCACAAAAATGCAAAAATAGGGTGGGGGTCATTTAAAAATCTTCTTCTCAAGAAGAGCTGGGATTTACATGAAAGCTTCCTGACATAGTACAGTTTCAAGTTTGTTCAAATCATGGGCCCTGGGGGTAGGTTGGGGCCACAATAGGGGTTCAAAGTTTCACATGGGAATAAATAGGGAAAATCTTTAAAAATCTTCTTCTCAAGAACCACTGGGCTAGGAAAGTACAAATTTACATGAAACACAGTGCAGATTCAAGTTTGTTTAAATCATGGCCCCGGGGTAGGATGGGGCCACAATAGGGGATCAAAGTTTTACATGCAAATATTTAGGTAAAATCTTCTTCTCATCTCAAGAACCACTGGGCTGGGAAAAAATCATGACCCCCGGGGGGTAGGATGGGACCACAGTAGAGGATCAAAGTTTTACATACAAATATATAGGGGGAAATCTTTAAAAATCGTCTTCTCAAGAATCACTGGGCCAGAAAAGTTTACATTTACATGAAGTTTTTCCTGACATACAAAGTAAAGCGTGGAAAAGGATTTAAATGCGATATTACAAAACAAAACCATACATGCGTCAAAAAGTTTACAACAATCTTTTTAACCGGTAGAACTATCCCTCTCCATGATAATTCTCATAAATTTACATGATCTAATGTTGATGTGGTAAATTTGAATCATTTCTCGATAAATGAAAATCTGAAAATTCTCTTTACATTGCAGGTTACAAGCCCTCCGACATTGATCACGTCTCCCTCCAGTTCGGTATATATCAGCAGCATGTTAAGGATTTTATTGTTTGGGACGAATTCTTTGCTACACAAAGTGCATACAAATTAGGAGTGCTGGGACATCGGTAGGAATAAGTGCTTTGACCATTAGTGAATGAAACTGGTAATATAGATACATTTTCACCTCAAGATTGATCAGTATCTTATTGGTGAGTTTTCTAAAGCTGTTGTTGTCTTATTTCGTATGTATCCTGACCTCGACTATGAGTATCTGTACCTGGTATTTAAATTCTGGCTGTGTGTATAGGCACAGATAGTGGGAGCTGATGAAACACTTCATAACATGCAGGATAGCAAGTTTAGCAGAAAAACTGAAAATGTCTGAAAACTGTGTTACATGTGTGTGCTATTTAAGGAGTAAATATCTAGATTGTGTTTATTACGGGGATATGAAGTTAAAGGGATCGTAGGTTAATTTTTATAATCAGCAAAACTGATTACCGTTATGTAGAAATTACCTAATATTTCCATATCCCCCCAATACAAACTAGACGTTTATTCTATATATTTATAGTTTGTAATTGAACTGTTACTGTATAGATATCAGGTATATTAAATTGATGATCATTAGTGAGTCAGTTTATATAGAGAATAATGAACATTGAATCATTAAAAGTTTGTTATTACCAACACATTGATACCATAAATATTTTTGGATTGCAGAATTGTATACCAAGTTTATACCTGCTCTCAACTATTATTTTTAGCTGCAGATATCTGTTTATTAACTGTCAGAATTAAAACTTCTTTTTTGTCAAATATCTATGTCAGATTCTAATAAAAACCAAATGTCTTTGTCAGAGTCTGGGTGAATACTGAATTATTCTTTGTCATGTGATCATGTATCCCATAGCATGTTATATACATGTATTATTCAGGCTTAACATAGTTTTATATGCCTTAAGTCTTAATATGAATGTTTATGACACATTTAATTTGTTGAATTATTTATTGTTTAAATGTTTTGATTACAAAATAAAATTCAATATAAAATTGCACCTTGCTTGTAAATTATTAGGTAGTCAGATTGGGAGGGCACAGTTAGTATGAATTACTCCATCAATAGTTATTCCTAGGTGGGATTCAAGCCAAAGAGGGGCTATATGGTTCATATACTAATACTGAATTAACATCTTTGAAACTCTTCTGAACATCTAACATACAAATTTATAGATCTTCAAACAAATTTGGTGGTTTATAGGAATTACAATGTCTGCTTTTCTGCCAACCCATCCCACATATCTCTGGTTCATAACATTGCAAAAGAAATTCAAGTGGGAAAAATGGGATATTATGTCCAGGCCATTACTGTAATAATTTTTTTCAAACCCAGACTGACTTTATATTGGCAAATCATGAAGTTCATGCTTAGCAAATATGGAGCACCAAATTGATATTTACTCGAATAATTGAAGATATCTTTAACTATTCGAAGATATCATCAATTCAATTATTTCTCACAATACAGTAATTGTATTAATTAATGCATTCAGTTAATCAATTGAACTGATGTGTGCAGTAATCGATCCGATGCGAGAGCAGTAATTGATATGTGCATATTGATTCATTCGATGAGAGCAATAACCGATTTGATGTGCACATCAATTGTGGTAAAATAACTTGCAAAATTTAATTTGGAGCTCAGTATAAATGATATTGAAGATCTCCTACAACGCCTTTGTATAAGGAATTAATATGCGCATCAATTCTCTTGAACAATAAAAAAAAAAGCAACAATCATTAATTCTATTGTGATATTTCTACTTCCCAAGGTGCTCTCTCTTAGTAAGCAACTATTGCAATTCAATTGAAGAATGCAATAATTTGATTGAAGAGAGCAATAATTCAATTATTGCAAACTTTTTTTGAATTGAAGTATGCTACAATTCAATAACTAAAGCAATTATTCAATTATTGCATGCATCAAATGAATTGATTCACACATTGAGATGTGCACATTGAATTGTTGCTCTCTTCAATTAAATTGTTGATATCATCAATTTATTTGAAGAGAGCAATAATTCAATTAAAGCGCTCATCAATTCAGCAAAATAATTAATGCTATCAACAATTCAATTAATGCACACAATAATATCTTTGAATTGTTGCATGCATCAAGTGAATTGATGATTTCTTCAAATAATTAAAAGATTTCTTCAATTATCTGAGTTTTTTTAATCACTCCTTAAGCAAAGAGTAGTTTATGACCAGATTATGTCATTTTATTTCTTTAAAATACATATGTGTAGTTTTTGTACATAAAACATTGTTTCCTTTCCAAATGTGTGCTTAAAAAATAAAGCAACTATTTTGTGTTTATATATATTTAATTAACATATTACTAAACTTCTGTTTCTCCATCAAAATCCTCTATTTGGTCTGTGTCTTCATCTAACTCTTGCCCAAGCTCCGTCAATCTCATCTGTTGTACCATGGTATTGTGCATTACATTATTTTGCCACTTCTCTGGGAAATTACCAATGTGGTCAGTTCTAGTTGGATCAACATATTCAAGTCCTCTCACTCCACGTCCAGTTACTGGACAAATCATTTCACCCAGCTGATGCAAGTGCTTGTAAATTTCAAACTTTACACGTGGTGTGTAAGGTTCATCCATTAGACGAATAAGAACTAGGTCTCCTATCTTGGCATTCAAATCCTTTTCTAACACCCAATAGTCCATCCTTTTATAATAATACTAAAATATAAAACAAATAAAATGCATTAAATCAAACATTAACATACATTATTTGGTGACTGAATAAATGAAGAGGCCAACAGAAAATCACTCCTAATATTGTAATTTACACTGCTAAGGTCGGTACATAGAATCACCGAAATTTTAATGTCAGGTGTAATTAAAGATATTTCACCTGTAAATTTATTCCTTATAATATATGTACTCCTGATTATTAGACCATACAATACCTAATTATGTAAACTTTACAACGTAGAGCTCTACAACTTGTGATTGCAATATTGAAGCAAATTCGGACTGCGTGCACTTCTCTCTCATTTTCTTTTTCTGTGATAACACACAAACTCATGTCTTCGTTTTTCACTCCCTTCATTGCTTACCTTTGTAATATATTTATCAAGCTTCATCTTTAAAACTCTGACTTTTAATGTTTCTGGTGCCCCAACACTTCTTTTCATGACCGTTCCTGCAAAAATTGCTTTCACTGGCCTTTCGGGTACTCTAATTTCAGCATTCTGTTGTATCAATATGCTCTTAGGGAGATCTTTGTAATATCTGAGTTTTTCTTTTGCGAAACTTAACCGCAAAGGCATTTTTAATCCCCAAAACTTTAAGTAGAACAATTTCAAAAGCAGTTGAGTAACACAGCACTACGAGTTTTCACGTTATGAATCGACCGGAAACACGAAACAGTTCATAAAAGAACAAACGATTCAGTTCAAATCTCATATTTCCGGATTTAATGCGCTATATCCTTATGTTTTGGGGGTGTTTTTTTTAATATATTGAAATGATAAAATTAAGCCTAATGTCAAACTGAAAAGTCCAAGAAACACTTGGAGGCGTGACACGGAGGCAGACAGGGGTGTAGCCAGGGTACTTTTGACGTGGACGCCCGAGTAGGCAGGGGCTTTGGGGGCCGCTTCAAACCCCCAATGGGGCCCAGGGGGAGAAACCCCGGAAGCTGGTAAATTGTAGATGATTTCTATGTGTATATTTGTATGGAGTGCCAAATTAACATAAACAAAAATAATTGAAGATATCTTCAATTATTTGAAGATATCATCAATTCAATTATTGTTCTCTTTAAATGAATGCGCGCATTAATTCAATTATTGCTCTCTTCAATTCAATTGATGCGCGCATCAATTGAATTAATGAGAGCAATAATAAATTTGATGCGCGCATTAATTCAATTATTGCTATCTTTAATTCAATTGATGAGAGCATCAATTCCGTAGAAATATTGCTCGCAATAATTAAGTTAGAGCTCGGTATAAATAATTTGATGATCTCTTTAATTCAATTAAAGATATCCTTAATTATTTACAATGCTTTTGTAAAAGGAATTAATGAGATCATTAATTCAATTGTGGATATGTGGAATTGAAGATATCTTTAATTATATAGTTGCTCTCTCTAAAAGAATGATTGCTCTCTTCAATGGAATTAAAGATATCATTAATTCAATTGAAGAGAGCATTAATTGAATTAATGCGCGCATTAAATCAATTATTGCTCTCATCAAATGAATTAATGCGCGCATCAATTCAATTATTGCTCTCATCCATTGATTTAATGCGCGCATTATATCAGTTATTGCTCTCTTCAATTGAATTGTAGCGTGCATCAATTCAATTGTCGATATCATTAATTCATTTGAAGAGATCATTAATTGAATTAAAGCGCAGGGCCGTAAATTAACCTTCAATTTGGAGGAGGCAGGAAATTAGGCGGGGGTTTGGGGGCCGCCCAGGCCCCCAGACGCTGAACACATTTTGTGCACACTGAACACGTTTCGTGCAAAATCCTTGATTCTAGGGCCTTCTAAGATGTTACTTGACTAACTCATTCTAAAAGAAAGATTTGGAATGCTTTTTAAGGGAGGTATCATGTTCTTAGTTATTGGAAACAACATAAATTCTAAGGAACTTTAAATTTTAATTTTTTTTGGCTCAAAAGTTGGAGGAGGCAGCTGCCTCCTCCGCCTCCATGTAATTTACGGCCCTGAAAGCGCATTAATTCAGCTGACGAATTAATGCTATCATCAATTCAATTAATGCCCGCAATAATTCAGAATTGAAGATAACATTAATTACTTGAAGCGATCTTTAATTAAATTGTTGCGCGCATCAAAAGAATTGATGATATCTTCAATTATTTGAGTTTATGTTAATTTGGCGTTCCACACATTCGACCCTCCTGAACCCATTTTTCGTACACTTGATAAAATTTGTTACGCAGCCATATTCGAGAGTCTGCTCTGTTTTTGTACGAAATGCGGACAAACACTTGCCAAATCTCAAGAATTTTAGAACAAATATAATTGTCATAAATATTGCCCTTCACCACGTTTTGATATTTCTACCGCGGTGGTCGAGAGGTTAGAGCGTTCGCCCCGCATGCGGAAGGCCGGGGTTCAAATCTCGGCCGCGACAGACCTAAGTCGTTAAAACAGGTAGTGACAGTTCCATCGCCAACCGCTCGGCATTAGGTGTGAATGTCACGGTTTCTCGGAGATTACCTTAAAAACGGATGACCCGTGTCAAAGTAGGTGTGGCACGCTAAAGAACCCTCACTGCTCAATGGCCATAAGCGCCGAGCATACTAAGCCTAAATTTGAAGCCCTTCACCGGTCGTGGTGATGTCTCCATATGAGTGAAATATTCTCGAGCTTAAGCAAGATACAATCAATCAATCACCCCCCCCCCCCCCTCTCTCTCTCTCTTTGTTGTTGCAAAAATGATGTGGACGTTTGTGCATACAAACGTACGCCTGGCTACGCGCCTGGCAGAAATGTAGGCGCAGCTGCAGGACATGACCTGGCACGACGCAACAAAAGCAGCCCAGAATCGTCACGTGTTCGTTGAAGGACTGTTGACTTGTTGATGGCCTAAGTAAGTAAGTAGAAAAGTGAAAAACAAACTATGCTGGTCAGTCAGTGGCCTAGCAACCCGGAACTCTCTCATTCGAATTATCTTCCCAAATTTCCCCCCGTTATTTTAGCCGTGAACAATTAACCTCCATCCTCCGAAAAGAAAAGCAAATGCATCAGAGACGTAAATCTCTTCAGCTATAGATTCAAAGTTATAATCAATGATATATACAAATTCTGGCCCCATGCAGTCAATTTTACTTGTCTCAATATCATTGTCCAGCATGTACTGTCCTTCTGTTGTTGTAGGCCTACATTTGCTGTGGATGTACCTAACCCTGCTAGTTAGTTTATTGTTTTATGACAGATTATTGTCTGCGGATATTGATGGTCTCCAAAGATTTTGAGCAAAGTACATGTATATGATAACTACAGCTATGCAGCACAGGCACTCGACGTTTTAAATATATATAATAAAAAAATGTCTTCCTGTAAACATAATATTCATTTTGTTTGTAGGAAGACGATTTTTTATTATTATAGATAATAATTAAAACGTCTAGTGCGTGTACTATGCGGTTTAGATAGATAGATAGATGGTACTTTATTTATCAAGTAACAAGGACATTACACCAAACACAAACATTTTTTAAAAGGGAATATCGGACTTGAATAGATAGATAGGTTAACATATAAACTCGATCATATATATGACTTAATTGAGGATATCTTTAATCATTTGAAAATATCATGAAGTCAATTATTGCGCGCAATTGAAGAGAACAATATAATTGATTTGATGTGCGCACTTTAAAATTCAATTGATGAGAGCAATACTTGTTCTATTGGATGCGCGCATCAATTCAGTTAAATTGCAATGATATCTGTATTCTCCTTTAAAACCCATTCATTTCTAATACAAGATCAGTAATAAAAACAACATAACACACTAAATTGACTAGCAACGACACGCAGCAGCTTTAATGTTGTAACAATACAACGTACTATAATTACATAAATGTAAATACAAATTAGTATTAGTATAAAATTTAAACGTGTTGTCTGCTCTACGTGTCGTCCTAAACTGATTTTACATCGTTACTCGATTAAAACCGGTTCTATTGAACCGCATGACTGAACATACCTATACAGGTATTCGAATTGAAAACTTGAAATATCCGGAATAATCCATTCATTATAATTACCAAGTAGAAATTGATTTCTGTCTAATGTACGGTACCCATGAGTGATGGGGAATCAATGGATTCAAGGAATGGAGGAAAAATAGAAAGTTAACACATTGTATTAGTTTGTAGACCCATGGGAACAGAGACATGTCGCTATTCTGGTGTAGTTCAAATGTCTTGAAATATACATCAGTGGACATTTTATCTATTCACAATCATTTTCATTCATACTTTGATTCGATATATCCCTATAAACTCGAAATAAAAGACACCACAGGGTCGTCCACTTCTGCTTTATACTTTGATATTTCGTTGAAAATAAATATCAATGGCAAACTAACAACTCAATTTTATGACAAAGGGGATGATTTCAGCTTCCTATCGTCAACTTCCCATATTTATGTAGCATTATTCCATTATCAATGGCATATTGTATTTATATATCTCAACTGATTTTATAAACAAGAGCTTGTTCTGCGTATGATCAGTTTTTAAATAGAGACAGGCTACTGACAAACAAGTTGATGGTGCAGGTGTTTTAACAGTCTCGTTTAAAGTAAGGCTCTCACAAATTCTTTGGTCGTTATAACAATCTTGTTTGCCAATACAACATATCATTGGGTCAAATGCTGTCTGTCGAGTTCCATACCGATTGTTAGGCTGTTCTTAACGCACTGATTTTGACTACGTATAACTCCGTTTACCTGATCAAGATATAGGG